>NW_024870899.1:0-225000 GCF_019054845.1 Dipodomys spectabilis
TCTCTCTCTTCTTTTCTTGTCTTTTTTTTTCCTTTTAAAATGTTTGAGAAAGTCATCAAAAAATAATCATTGATGGCTTAGGAAAGTTTCTTTGTGAGGAGCAACAGCTTCTGGTTGGGCCAAGTGGTTTGGAATGTAGTAAAAGGGAGGTTTGGAATTCAGACCCCCAAAGATCCTCCCTCCCCTCCCTACACACACACACACACACACACACACACACACACACACACACACACACACACACACACACCTTGTAAAAGCTTGATGTGTGGAGAACCCCCCCCCCACTTCTATTTCTTTAATTTTCCAAGTAGCTGTGCCAAGGATGGTCACCCCCTTTTCAGCCCCCCTCCCCCTGTCCCCCTTCATTTGTCCACCTTGTCCACCGCTCCCCTCTCTCGCAGCTGTACCCATTTCCTGGTGTTCATTTTGTGGGGCCTAGGACGCCCCCCCCCCTCCCCCCCGCCCTGCCCAGGGCCTGCAGAGATATTTGGAGGATGGAGTTGCTGAACTTTCAAATTTTGTTTTTTTAAGGAAAGGGGGAGGGGAGGGGGCGCGTTCCCCCGCGGTGGCTGCTTGCTGGGGTTTGGCATTTCCCCCTTTTCCTTCCAGCACAGGTAAGGGGGGGGCCAGTAGGGACAGCAGGGGAGGGGGGGGAGGTAGAGACTCCAGCCGGGGCCCTGCAGGTTTTCCCCCTCTGCTCTACAAGTCCGTGCTGGGCTCAGCCTGGGAACGGGAGTCTAAAGGTCTGAGAGCCACCGCGCACTTCCCCAGGACTGGCCGGCTGGGGTGGGGGAGGAGGGGTCCGTCCCCAACTCCTTCCCGACACACCCTCCTGGGATGTCTTGGTTTTTGGGCAGAAGACGCCCATCTTTCTGCCGAACTTGGAGTAAGAGTGACCAGGATAAAAGGGAGTTGGACTAACAAAAAGCCAGATTGCAGATTAAATTTAGGGCTGGAAGGGAGCAGCACAATAAACAGCAAACAAACAAAAAGCACACCCAAAGTGCAAATAAACACTCACCATAACCCAACAGGCAAAGCAAAGCAAGACGAACACGCACGTGCACGCACACACACACACACACACACACACACACACACACACACACACACACACGAGAACTTGGAGGAAGGAATTCCCGGGAGGGACGCAGACGGAACGAAGGAGTTTGTAACTTCTCTTTTCTGTGGGTTCCCCCCCCCCTCCTTTTTGCCCACAAGTTATTTGTTTCAAATTTCCTAACAGGTCAGTTCTTTTGTTTGTTTACTCTCTCTCTCTAGTTTGCAATCTGGAGTCTGTGAAACACTTCTGAATAGTTCTTTGCATTGGCTGATTGCTATGCGGTGCACTTTGGATTTCCATGGTAGAAATTCAGGCAAAAAAAAAAAAGCCTTTGCCTCCTCCGTTTTATGAAGTGTATCCACTTCTTGACTCATTTCATTTTGGAGTGAAATGGCCAGGTGTCCTTGTCCTAATGTCCTTGAGAATTGGGGAATTGAAGACATAAAAATGCACATGGCGGAGGAGTTCTGGTTTATGAGCGGTCTTCCACGGCAGAGAATGCGCGGCAATGACACGCTTCTAGCCTCTGCTTTTCTGTATTTCCGCTTGTGGTGGAGAAAATTTGGTTCAAGGTTGTAGCTGAACCGGGAGCTGGAAATCACAATTCCTGACGCTAGGCAGACTCAGGTCTGAGCCTAAGCAGTGTGAAGGTCAGAGTGGAAGGCGAGGACTCTTCCACATTTGTTTAGTCTGAGATAGAAATCTTAACGGAACACAACAAGTTAGGGAAGGAAAAGAAAAACCACATCCATGTGTTTATGTAAAACGCATTTCACACCTATCAGAGCCATCAATAATTCAAGTACTTAATCTAGTCGCTCACTGAGTTCAATTCAATTATACTGAAACCACTTGAAGACCAGAGGCGGTCAGTTTTATTTATTGCTGGAAGACAGCAGGTTTGCTGCATATTTCTGGCCAAAGCTAAAATGAAATCTGTAGCTGTCCTTCTGGCTGTCTTTTTGGAAGGTGACAGACATCTAGTAGTCATCCGCTGATAGGAATGAAGACTCGGCAGCATCGCTGAAGCTGTTATTATTCACATGAGTATCAACTTCGGTGGGGAAGAGAAGTTTGGTTTTTGTTTTGTTAAACAAACAAACAAAAAACAATGTCCCCACGACCACATTGGAGTGGTTAAGGCAATGACATTGTTTTTTGAGAGTTAAAACAAACAAAAACAACCGTGTTAGGGTAGCTCACTTACTTTTTAAGAAGAGGTAAATGTTTTCTGGTTGGGTGCTAAGATTTACCCGAAATTAATTCAAGTGAAATGAATGCTCCTTAGAGTTAAAACGTTCACCTCTGCTGAACGCTAAATCTGCAAGTCTGTATTCGAGGGCTCTGTGTGTGTGTGTGTGTGTGTGTGTGTGTGTGTGTGTGTGTGTGTGTGTGTGTGTGCGTGTGTGCAGGGCTCTGTGTGTGTGTGTGCGTGTGTATGCACGCGCGCGGCAGTTTGCTCACTGAGTGTATTACAGGATGGAGTCTTCTAAAGTTCGTGGATTCTTTGTATTTTGCCACGACAAGGAAAGTGAAGGGAAGATGTTAAGCTTTCGGCCGTGGAGATCCTGAGCGGGGTCACCTCCGACCTTCTTCTCGCCCTGTTTTCTGGAAGGTGCTTTTCCTGGTGGATGTGGCTGTGGCCTTTTACCTCCTTCTCTCCGGAGAGATGGTGTAGGGGGGTGTGTGTGGGGGAATTTAACTATCGGAGTGGGAACAGCCCAGATCCATCACTGTCCAGTTCTGTACTTGTACAGGACGTGTGTGTGTGTGTGTGTGTGTGTGTGTGTGTGTGTGTGTCTGGGTTGGACTACTGGAGGGCCATAGGTGAGATTTATGATCTTTCTGGGCCAGGAGGACCCTGACTTTGAGGTTCTCTGAGCACACTGCTCTCCTCTTTTGTTTAACAATCAATCCTGGGTTCATAGTTGAGCCATGGGGAGAAAAGGGGTGGGGTGTGGGGTGAGGGTAGGGCTGTACCCCCAGACCTGAAGGGAAAACGGTCCCCCCCCTGACATTTCAGGAGCTGAGGGAGGCCTGTGCTAATCAGTCCTCTTGGGGAGGTTTGTCCCTGTGGGGGACAGGGATTTGGCAGGTACCCCAACCCCCCTGGGGAGCTGGGGGACACCCCTTCCCTGATTTATCTAGGAGTAAGCTGGTGGAGGGGGAGTTAAGCAGGGGGCTCCACAGCTCCTAGGATCAGATTCCTGGTGGTTTGACCTTTCCATCTTTTTAGAAGTGACCTCCTCCTCTTCCTTCTCTCCCTCTTCCTCCTCCTCCTCCCTCCTCTTCCTCCATCTTCTCTTTTCCTTCTCCTCCACTTCCTCCTCTTCTTTTCTTTTCCTCCTCCTCTCCTCTTCCTCTTTTTGTGGCCCACACCCTCTCACCTTTCCATGACTTCTTGTATTTGGTTGGTTATGGGGCTTGAACTCTGGGCCTGGGCACTGTCCCTCAGCTCTGCAGCTCAAGGCTAGTGCTCTACCCGCTTGAGCCACAGCGCCACTTCCGGTTTTCTGGTGGTTCATGAGAGATCAGAGTCTCACAGACTTTCCTGCCAGGGCTGGCTTTGAACCCTGATCCTCAGATCTCAGCCTCCTGAGTAGCTAGGATGACAGGCGTGAGCCACGGTGCCAGGTTCATGTCTCCCTTTCCTGTGAACTCTCCCCCCCTCCCTCCGCCCTCCCCAATCCACTCAGCCCCCTCACTTCCCCTCACCCCTCCAGCCCTTGGCCACAGATCCTCCCACCTCCACCCTGCCCACCTTTTCCGATCATTCCGGCCGGACACCGAGTGTTTGGTATCCTGGGCTGCCTTAGAAGCAGAGGGGGCGGCCGGGGCCCCTGACCTCCGGGCCTGCGTGGTGCCGCGGTCCTTCCTCTCTTCTTTGGGATGGGTTCCAGACTCCAGGAGCAGGGCCTCCTACGTCTGGTGTCTGCAGTCCACAGGTGCTGATTCTCCAGGGCACTCACCTGAGCCTCACCTGGGCTGCCCAATCAACCCAATCCATACACACAAGCAGTGTCCCGCGCCCTGAAGTCTGGAAGGGTTTGCTGTCCACCTGCCCTCAGAGCATTCGGGGAGACACAAAGAAGTGAGATGTTTGGGTACGGAGAGCATGGTTAGCTGGGTGGGGGACAGGGGACAGACCTTAAAAGCTCCCCAGAGAAGGAGCATGCAGTTTTGCAAACAGAAATATGACCTCATGGTCTTCAAGGTGAGGGTCTCTCAGTGAAGCTAAGGGAGGGAGGGAGGAAGGAGGGCAGCTAGAAACTCTTTTCCCAAGTCATCACAGTAACTTTTTTTTTTTTAAGTCACTAAATTAGCTTTTAATAAAGCTCATTGCACTTAGAATTTAGGAGATCTGGAACTCAGAAGGTTGGCAGTGGCTAGCCAGTCTGGATATGTGAGGGGTGTGTGTGTGTGTGTGTGTGTGTGTGTGTGTGTGTGTGTTTGCTGAAGCACCTTTTTTTCTAGCCTGAGTTGTCCACGGTTGATTTCCTTCCATCCACCTGGGAGGAGAGCTCAGCTCAGGAACCGTTGTCTTCATCTTTCCCTGAAGGTGGACCGAAACTTCCTGTTTTAGTTCACACCGTGCGTTTTCCTGTTTTAGTTCACACCGTGCGTTTTCCCACAGCCCAGGAAACGGCTCACCGTGTTTATTTAGGAGATAGTACAAAGAAAATGTATGGAGCCCAAGCACAGGGAATCTGTGAGGCTCTTCAACTGAATTATTATTATTATTACTTGGCTTGTTCATTTGTATCGATGGTGTGTTTGATCAATTTTGAGAACATACATACTGTAAGAAGGAAGTCATGTTGAAATTAAGAAAGAATTTTTTAAAGGAGTCACGTGGTTAGATAAGAGTGTCTCCTCCTTCGTGGTGTCAGTTCACCCGATGCTATAAATCACAAATCTTTGTCCCCTCAGACACATGGACCTCTGCTACCTCACCCTGTGAGCAAGGTGTCCAGTCTGATTTCCTCTAGGGGTAGCGCCAGAGCAAAAAATTTCCAGTCAGCTCTGGGAAATGATGAAGAGATTGGAGTTCTGAGATTTGGGGCAAGGGGTTTGTACAAACCTGTCCTGGCTCACAAATCCCTAAACACACACCCCACATCTCCCCTTCGTTTCCTCTTCTCGACACATATCAGCTACTTAGATCGCGTTCTACCATGCACGAGGAAAAGCTCCTCAATTGCAGTGACGCCTTCACATACGGTCCTACTGTTAGTAGCCTGTCCAGACCAAACAGACAGATCCCCTGACTTTCATCTCTCGCACTGTCAAAAAGAAAAAGCCTAGCGTGTTTTTGCCCCTGTTGTTTTGGTGAATGCAGAAGGACCTATTCATCTCATCCGGGTCTGTTTTCTAGAAGAATTTTTTTTATTTTCGTGTCTGTGTTCTAGCTCATAAAGCCTAAGGACCTGGGGTGAAAGTGTTTCCACATCGCACACTCAAGAAATGAAGAGAAGCCAAGGCTCCCAATTTCAAAAGCTTTAAGTTGTTCTTTTAAATATATTTTTTCTTCTCTTACTTGGAATCTTTCATTGTGTTAAAAAAATTAAAACAGGAAATTTCACCTTCGGCTATTTTATTTGGGGGGGGGGGGAGGGAGAGATTTACCAAAAGATTTGGATAGTCATGAAACCAAACGGAGTACGTGAGTGCGTGTTCTGACGTGTGCAAAACAAGCAAAGCACACCACCTCTGTTTTTCTTGCTGCCTAAAACAGGACGTTTGGCAGAAAACAATGCACCTACCCTGGGTTTCATTTGTCTACGGGACCCTGAGCACTGAGCCGCGGGCTCCGTGGTGAACCTTGCCCCCCTGGTTAGGCGGAAGGTGATGAATTTATGACCTCGAGGATTGCTGGAAGCATCTTCTTGGTCCTGATTCTCGTGGCCCAGACACTATTTGACTTGGAGGTGTTTGCCTGGCAACACATGGTGGCAAACGCTATCTGACCTAATGAACATCTTCATGCCACGTGGAAAAGACCAGGGCGTTTGATGGGGGGGGGGGCGGTGTTCTCCCCCCAACCATCTAGCCACGCTTGATGTGAACACCTGATGTGCTAGTTGCGTCTTGACAGTGTTTAATCACTCACATCACTGCTCCGGGCTGGGCAAACCTCCTTCCCTGCCCTCTCGTGGGAGATTTGGGGGTGCAGCAACAATTACTTAGCGAGCACCTGCTGCAGGCCCTGCTCTGGGAAGGGAGCAGAGGCTGGTCCAGGTCAAGGCCAGCCCGGGACGCGGTCTGCGGGCACAAGGTTTGCGCAGCTATTCTGGCAGCACCTCGTGGTGGGCTGGGAGGCCCAGCCCCGGGGATGGCGGAGTTGGCAGCCCGGCGGTACAGTCTGCATCCTTTTCTAGAGAGCTGCCCAGCCGGACCCGGGGCTCCAACTGGGCCTGGAGCTAAGATCGGGGTCTAGTGTTTGTGCGAATTGCTCCCTACTTGTTGGAGTGGCGGCCACCACCAAAAGACCCAACTTTCCTCGGTGACTCTGTTCTTTTGATTTTTAATAGATCAAAGCCGGGGAGGGAGGGAGAAGGGAGGGAGGGGAAGCAGGGAAGGGGGGAGTGGGGGGCAGAGGGGGAGCGGGTGGGGGTGGTTGGCGGGCGCGGCCCCCGACGGGCAGGGAGGAGTGTGGGGGGGGGAAGGGCAGGTGGGGAAGGGCGGGGAACCTGTGTGTGTGTGTGTGTGTGTGTGTGTGTAATGAGCTGCGGCCACCACGCCGCCGGGCAGCGCCGTCACCATAGCAACGCAACCTGCTGCTGTTGCTGCCGAAGTTGAAGGCGTTTGAAAGGCTGCAAGAGACCAGGCCCCGGCCCTATGTGGGTTTGAACAACACCGAGAGAACACGGGGAAGAAAGGAGGGAAGGAGAAAGGAGCGTGGGGGGAGTGGAGAGAAGGGAGAGATGGAGGGAAGGAGGAAAAGGAAGAGAGAGGAGAGAGAGAGAGAGGGGAGGGAGGGAGGGAGGGAGGGAGGGAGGGAGGAAGGGGAGGGAGGGAGGGAGAGGGAGGGAATCTGAGTGAATGAAGGGGGGCATAAGAAAGCGGGAGGGGAAGGCCGGGGGAAACCCCTCCCAGGCCCGTGAATGCCGGCTTTGTCTCTTCCTTTCCTGAATCCGATTTACCATATCATAACCCCCAGGAAGAAGAAAACATCAATATCCAGAAGGAATGGAGATGTTTCTATGGAAAACCTAGGAATTTTAGTCCATAACAGATCTGGTGTTTAAGAAAGGGAAAAAAAAAAATCAAAGAGATCAAAGGCCGAGCTCCCCGGTGGATGGATGGGCTGTGAATTAAAGATGGGCGAGGCCGCTGCAAAGTGCTGCTTTTCTTTTCTTTTCTTTTCTAATTCAGCCCCTGTTTCCATTTCAAGGAAGCGTTCATATCTGAACGAGGGCCGTGCTCTGAACAATGCGGTGGGGGAGGCGCGGGGAGGGTGGGCACGGGGAACTCTCGGCCTCCGCCCTGGCTGTTTTTCTCAAGTCTCTGGGCGATTCAGAGGGGATTTGAACCCAGCCTGGATCCTGGTAGAGATGGGGGATCAGCTCCTCCCTCCCCGCCACCAACCCCGGGGACCCCGGGAGAGAAAAACCAAGTAGGCTCCCATTGGGGGAAAGGCTGCAGTCTGGCCTGACTTTAAAGGGGGCCTGGCCGACACCCTGGGGGCTGGGTGGGGAGGAGGCGGCCGAGGCTTTGAGCTCTGGGGGCTCTAACTGTTGACTCCGGGGAAGTAAAGACTCTCCAGAGAGGGAACTCCATTCCTCCAGGCACTGGCTTGTCTCATTTACATATCTAAGAAACAAAGCAAACTAATTTTGTTTGTGAAGCACTTGAGCAAGCCACACCCACCGACTTTGTGAGACCTCAGACTTGTCTAATTGTTTGTTTTCTCTCTTTGTGCTGCCCCGAGGCCCGGGACTTCTGGCATGTTAGGGCAGGGCTCCATCCTCGATCTCCCCCCCCCCCCCACTTCCTATTTAGTTTAAATGTTAAAAGAGTTTGTTTAAAGGACAGACGGGGTGGAGCTCAGTTACAGCCCGGGGTCTAGCGTCGCGTGGGTGAAGCCTGGGCTTCCCTACCCCGGGCCACAAAAACCAACCGAGTTCACCCCAAGGCCCCCCTCCTCTCCAGTTCAGGCTGGGAGATGACCGAGAAAGGGAGCCACAAGTGTGAGTCTGGCCTGGGCAGCCCGACTCACAAACAAAAATAAAGAAGTCCTATCCATGCCTGAGGCTGGGATGACCTAGCCATTAAAAAAAATTGTTTTTAAAGTGGAGTTCAAGTGTCAGTAATGGCTGTTCCCATTTGCAATCAGTAGAAGGCTTGCAAAGTCATTGGCAGCCCAGACGACGGTTGGTTGGATGGATGGATAGATGGAAGGAAGGATGGACAGATGGATGGATGGGTGGATGGATGGATGGATGGATAGATGGATGGATGGAAGGATGGATAGATGGATGGATGGGTGGATGGAAGAAAGAATGGATAGATGGATGGATGGGTGGATGGAAGAAAGGATGGATAGATGGATGGATGGAAGGAAGGAAGGAAGGATGGATAGATGGATGGATGGATAGCTGGATGGGTAGATGGATGGATGGATGATAAAATGGATGGAAGGAAGGCAGGGAAGGAGGGATGGAGGGAGGGAGGAGGAAAGGAAGGAAGGAAGGAAGGAAGGAAGGAAGGAAGGAAGGGAGGAAGGAAGGAAGGAAGGAAGGAAGGGAGCGAGGGAGGGAGGGAGGGAGGGAGGGAGGAAGGAAGGAAGGAGACTTCTGCTTGTGCATAAGTAGAATTCTCTGGCCTGGCCAGCAGCCCATGTGTTTGTTTGCTGGTCTATAGGCCAAGGCAGATTTGGGGTCTTGTGTTACCTCCTTCCAGATCATGCTTGTGCTAGGAAATTAAAGCAACACCTTCTCCAAAGCCAGAGACAGTGACTTTCCACACTTCCTGTGGAGGTCTTGTGGGCTCCTAGGGGAGCCCCTCTCCCCAGGGGCCAGCGCCCCCCCCCAAACACTTCCAGTTTCCCCCGGGGTCCACGCACGTCTGAGGCTCTGGAGCACTGGGCAAGTCAATGAAGTTGTTTGCAAACACGGGGAGGAAGACGTTCCCCAGGGTGGAATTAGCATCTGCAGGGCTGGCCGCCTCCGGGGTCAGCCCAGAGACTAAGCAAACAGCGCCGCAGCCGACCGGCTCCTTTGTGAGGGCGGCAGCTGTCCAGATGGCCAGGGTGCGGCCCGGGGGGCTCAGGGGATCCGCGGTAACCGGTGCCAACTCTGTGCACAAAACACACTCGGGCGGGCGGGCTGCACGCCGGGCCGAGCCCAGGCCTTCCCTCCTCAGGCCCCCACACCCTTCCCAGACCCATCCGGGTTTTGTTTCCTTCCTCCTCTCCTGAAGCAACCAAGTGTGGACTCAAACACTGTCCAGCCCTTGGGGAAGAAGGTCTCCGCGTCCCAAGATGGGGGAGCCTGGGGAGACGGCACCTGGGAGGAACAGGGCAGGTGAAAGTGGGGTTCGCTGTCCCCGGGAAACGTCTGTGTGGGCAAAGCGGTGCGAGAGGAGCAAACAGAGCCCTTCCTCCGCGGTGGCCGTCCGTCCATCCATCCTCACACCCTCTGGGGTGGGGTTCTTAGAGGAAGTCTGAAATCCCCCCTTTCTCCCCCACAGCTCTCTTCCTGCCTGCCTGGGCCCTGTGGGTGTGGCGTGAGGCCCCCTAAGATTTTAAGCTAGTTCTGTCGGACGGGGACACCCTGACTTCTGCCTAGATCTCCGGGCTGTGGTGACAGACAGAAAGAAAATCCTGAAGCCAGTGTGTCCTGTGTGTGTGTGTGTGTGTGTGTGTGAGTGGAGTATGAGGCAAATGGCCGCTTCCATACTCAGGTATGGAAGCCCACCCTAGGCTGGTTGGCAGGAGGGGCAGGGGAGGGAGGAGGGGGCGGGGTATCGGGGGTGGTCAGTGCTGTGGCCTGGGGAATGCCCTTCACCGCCCTCCCGGTGACGGAGCCCCAGGGGCTCCCAGAACGAAGCTCAGCCCTTCAAAGCCCTGTAGCGTGCTGGTAGAGAGCAGCAGTTCCAGGACCCCGCGGTACGGCCCGACGGCCAGAGTGGAGGCTGGGGAAGAATTCATTAGCTGCTGTTTTCTGGCCACTTCCTCATCCACTCTTTCGAGGGGGGAAATAATTCCTACCCGTTTCTTTTGATAATATGCATACTCCAAATTTAAAACACGATCAGAGCATTGATGTTGTTACCAAAAGAAAATTAAAAAGGAGAGAAAAGAAAACACAGAGTGTAGAGGAGCAGGCATGTTTGGCGTCCATCCAAGGCGTGAGCACCCACTCTCCGGCTACTTCTCTATCAAGGGGTCAGATTGCTTTTAGCTTTTTTGTTTTTCTTCCTTTAAATTTTTTTTTCTCTTTAAGTAATGAAGACAACAGTGAAGAAGGTTGGGAGGGCGGAAGTTTGGGACAGCAGGCGCTAGAATGCTCTTACCACACAGGTGAGGGCCTGAGGCCCCAGCCCGTCAAAGCGACATCATTGCAGATGAATGAATGAAAATGGTTAATTAATTAGACAGCGGAAGTGTAACCCCGCCTGACAATCGCTCTTTGGCCTACGTGATGTTTCTGGAGGGAGTGAAATCAGGAGCCCAACCTACACACACACACACACCTTCGCTGTGTGTGTGTCTCTGTGTATGTCTCTGTCTGTCTGTCTGTCTGTCTCCCCTCACGTCCACCATTAGGAAATCAGTAGGAATGGAAGGAAATGCAGCAGCTCCAGGTTCTAGCCAACAGGCTCAGAGGACATGGTGGTGCTAACTCATTCTGTGCAGTATCCTGGGCTCCTGGAGGCCGGGGGTCAGGGTTTTCCAGGGCTTTTACTTTGCCTGCTTGGCTTGCTGAGAACTTCACCCCAGACAAACCCCACATCCAAACATCCCTCAGGCCTGTAGGCCAAATTCTTCACATTGCTGATTGGGGAGGGGGGGAGAGGAGGGGAGGGGGGGGGAGGAGGGAGGGAACTGGTTGCAGCCGCGCCCACAGCCCAGCCTCCACTTGGCAGTGACCTAAGCCAGCCAGCCCGGCTCTCCTCCCTCCTGGAGCGGGTGGGGGTGGGGGAATGTCTGCTGGCTAACTTAGTGGCGTTCCCAGCACACCACGGGGGTCATTAACACAACACAGATGCTGGCCCTGGACCCCGTGGCTTCCAGGAGCTTTAAAGGCAGTGTAGGAAAGAAGAAGTTAGGGCTACCAATTAGACACATTCACAAGTCCCTCCCGATGTGGGCTCCCGGGGACAGGAAGCGTTCATTCCACCCGGGGTGTCTGGAATGAAGGGGAGGGGGCAGACCGGTCCGCTCCAGTTCTGTCCCCGTCCATCTTACCCAGATTCTTTTCCCCAGGGCCGCCCTCCACCACCTGCCCTCTAGGGGAACAAGTTTGGGGAGGGGGGTCAGTAGTCAGCAAAAAACCGAGGCCCTCCTGGCTGGGGGGGGGGGGAAGGCTAGAATTAAGACACCAGAGAATACAACCACAGGAAAATAGTCTCTCTCTCTCTCTCTCTCTCCTCTCTCTCTCTCTCTCTCTCTCTCTCTCTCTCTCTCTCTCTCTGTTTGGGGGAGCTGTAGGAAAAGTCCAAATAGACACTGTTAGCCACACCAGGTCAAGCTGTAGTCTGAGCTCAGCTCAGCCTCGGGCCTCTCCCTTTCCTTCTGGGGGGCGGGGGAGCCCCCTGGCCCTCTGGGGGTTCACCTGTGACCTGGGCTACCAGGTCCTCTTCTACGGTTAGCGCTCCACTTGGTGAACAACTTGCTTTGCATTGTGGGAAATGAGAGGTAGCCGTGAAATTCTGGAGAAGAAAGAAGCGAGGCTGTCCATTAGTTAAGTCAAGCTTGTCCGCAAAGGGGTGCTGGGGATGGAGTCCCCAGCAGAGTCTCCCAGGAAACGTGTCACCCTACCATGTGTTGCTGCTCAGTACACTGACCTGGAGGGAAAGGAAAGTTTGGGGAAGCGTTGGATAGCGATCCTCACCTCCTTCCTGTGGGCTCAAGTGAGGGCGTGGGGTGATGATCCTGTTTCCCGATGCAGAACGGATACAATTTCCAAGAGAGGAGGCCTGGAGCCAGAGCGAGCAGACAGAGCCTCCTTCCTCAACACCACACTGCGGCAGCCACGACTCAGGCTCGGATCACCCAGGGATTCCCGGACTTCAAATTGGCCAGAGCTGGGCCGTCCTACCTTTAGATCATGCCCAAAAATGAATTATCGCCAGATCTCCAGAGTTCCTAGAAGCTTTGCTATAACATGATTGAGTGACACACTGCCTGCTTTCATGAAGATTCATCTTGGATATTTCCTGGAAAACTTCACCACATGCCCTCTAGGAAAGTAATGTTGCAAGAATATATGTATATATATTTACACAATATATACATATTACAGTGTATATATACTGTATACACACACATATATAAACTGAGGGATGAAAATATATCATTAGGCCAGAAAACCAAGAGGCCTTGCAGACGATTAGAAGCCATTTTCCTTAAGAGCATATAGGTGCCTTGCTTTTCAATTAACCGATTCCCCCCAGCTTTAAAAACTCGGCAGGACGCTAGCTGGAGGTGTATACAAACATTTCCCCAGAGGCCTTATGTGTATTTATTTATTCAGACAGCCCCATGGCAACTGGTGTTGTGAGAGAGGACCTAGCCCCGCAGGGCAGGGCCGGGCAGAGGTAAAATGCTTCTGAGGGAACCAGGGAAGTTCCCACGGCGCCATGGCGCCATCTTCCTCATGGATGGATTCTCAGTACCCACACGCAGTCGAGGTGCAGGTTAGACGCCCACCATGACAGACATCTGGCTTTGCTCAGCTTTCTAACCCACAGGCTCACAGCCCTCTGTGGCCAGACCAAAGCCTTAGGCTTCTGAGCACAAGTGGGCCAGGAGAAGGTGGTGGGTGTGCAGACTTGGGGATCAGGGTTGTGTATGTAGAGCACAGGCTGAGCGCTTGGCCGTCTGTGAAGACCGGTCAGGAAATCTCACCCGGCTGATGGCAGAGACATCTCAACCACAGGCCTAGAGTTTGCTCCATCTGCCTGGGCAGCAGAAGACTCTCTTCTGGGGGCCATGGGGAGCAGTTAAATGCAAAACACGGGTCTACTCCCCCCTTCTGTACACACGTAGGTTATTGGGGAAATGGCAGGGAGCAACATGCCGTACTTATAGTCTGCAAAATAAAATAGTGACATCGCCGAACCCCTCACTCAAGCCCCACGCTTGTCTATACATTTTCCCGTGTGCCTCAAACTCCTCCAAATGTCTATGAGAAATCTCTGACCATGTTTAAAACTAGACGATATACATAAACGTATCCATGATATGTTCCCCTAAAGCAGATACCCTGAATCCTTAAAATTATACGATGATTAAAATATCTTTCACTGCTGTCATTATTTAGTGCTACAATTCTCCCTTAAGATGAGGGTAATTTGCAATTACTTTATTGCATGGTTGTATGACTCTGTGTGTGTGTGTGTGTGTGTGTGCGCGCGCGCGTGTGCTGGGACTTGAATTCGTGGCCTGAGCTCTGTCCCCGAGGTTTTTTGTGGTTGTTGATTTGCTTGTTTTGCTCAAGGCTGGAGCTTGACCACTTGAGCCACACCTCCACTTCCAGCTTTTTATGGTTAATTGGAGATAAAGGTCTCCCACAATATCCTGTCTGAATTGGCTTTGAACTGTGATCCTCAGGAAATGAGCCACCAAGGCCCAGCCCAAATGATTTTCTAACGAGCCAAGATTGAAGCACCTCTCCATACTTTTCCAAAACCACTTCAGTGAGGATAGTTTACTGCGCATTTCTTTCCAGTGCATTGTCTGATGAAGACTTCAAAGCAAAATTACAGCATGGCTCTTGGAATGAGAGACGTTGGGGAAAATAAAATTTGCTAATTATGTGAGGGTTTGGTTTTGTGTTTCTTCTGATTGTAAAAGGCACACATAATTATTTAATTGGTGGACTGAGAGAATGCTTCACATCGATTTTAGTGCTTTGGTATGCTCATGGGTGAGAACGGGGAGTTAATTATAATTTCTTTCCCAAAGGGAAGATTTCTCTGTATTAATTTGTTGTTTTAAATATCAACAGATTTTTATATCGGAAATATTAGTGTGTGACCTCCATCAACTAATGGAGAGGAATTAAAAAAAAGTTTGAATTATCATACATTATGAAGTATAAATGGAAATTAAAGCAGTTATTCAAATAGCCAGTATGTTTATTTCCAGCGTCAGCCTTACACAGATATTTCTTGCACGCATATACCTTTCACATATATACTTCCCCGGAGACTGAGACACATTTATGGCAAGTTCAAACCTTCTTATTGTTTTTGTTTTCATTGATATAAAGGCCAACACACATATAATGATGTCGTTTTTAACCGAAGCAACAAATTCATGCAGGATCGAGGTTTATGTAATGTGCCAGCCTTTCTAATATTAGTCTTCTATTTCAAATTTTAGGTGTTCTGCTGTTTTTATTTTGTTGTATTTTATCTTAGAGTGTTGGGATAGAGGTGGGGCTATATTCTAGCCCCGGTCCCTTCGACGTCCTTACTTTTCTTCGTTGTGCTACAAATCCTGTCTCTCTAAGAACACAGCAGGCCCTGGGAAGTTAGTTCAGTGCTCACTGAAACTGTTGTGTGTCTTGAAGGCAAGACACACCCAAACCTTCAGCGTGGGGTCACGTGGTGGCTCAGGAGCCGCGCCCCGCATTCCCACGCCGTTGCCTGCAAACACCACCTGTCTTCCTGGGGACATCTCCCCGGTGGACACGTGGGCCTGGCTGGCTCCCTGTGAACGCGTCCTCTAGCTTGCGGTGAGACCTCTGTGTGCAGATGTTCTGACTGCTTCAGAAGGGCAGGACACAGAGGGGATCCACGGCCAGACGTGTGTCCCTTCCAGAATGTTCTCAAACCCAGTGATCTCTCCTCCTCCTGCCCAGAAACTGTGCTCCAATGCGACCCCCCCCCCCCCCCCGCCCCTCGGCCTCCACCCTGGAGCTTCGGCTCAGCGTGGCTTGTGTCAACTGTTGGTGTCACATACAGTCAGAGTGGAAGTAAAGATCCAGACGGACGGACGCGGAACAAACCACGTCCACCCGGTCAGAGCCCAGGGACTGGGCTGGAGAGCGAGTGAGCTTTAGGTTTTTAAAGGCGTTCGCCGTCAGCTTAGGGGGAGCTGAATGGGGGACCCAGGCTGAGCGTGGTCCATTTTGTTGTTTATCCGTGCAGAAGGCCCCGGCACTCAGCATCTGACAAATCGGGGAGGAAATAAAGAAACGCCTCTCTGCAATCAGGTGAAGTAGGTCATTAATGGAGCCGAGCAGCGGCTGCCAGGGCCTCATCCAGGGCCAATTAAGAGCGGGAGAAAGCGGGGCGGACCCGGGAGCCGGGCTCCCCCCGCGGCCCGCCACGGCCCGCAATCACCGCCGCCTGTATCATTCTGAGTCGCTCGCGACATTTTTCTTCACCAGTCGCTCATGAATTTGGAGAACGTCTTTTTTTTATTTTACTTTATTTTTCTCTTTCTGTCCAAACGAGAGATCATCCGCTGGGTACAGTGTAGTGGTAGAAGGCTCACGTAAGATCCTCAAGGCCCAGGGTGCAACCCCCAGCACCAGAGAGAGAGAGAGAGACAGACAGACAGAGACAGACACAGAGAGACAGAGACAGGACAAAGAGGAGAAGAAAGGAAAACACAAAAAGAAAGGGAGAAAATGATCACTTAAAGAAATGGCAGCCGGGCGCTGGTGGCTCACACCTGTCATCCTAGCTACTCAGGAGGCTGAGATCTGAGGATCGCAGTTCAAAGCCAGCCCGGGCAGGAAAGTCCATGAGACTCTTAATTCCAATAAACCACCAGCAAGCTGGAAGTGGTCTGTGGCTCAAGTGGTAGAGCACTGGCCTTGAGCTGAAGAGCTGAGGGACAGCGCCCAGGCCCAGAGTTCAAGCTGCACCACTGACAAAACCAAACCAAACCAATAACAAACAAACAAACAAAAAAACCAACAGCAAAGAAATGGCATAAGCCGTTGGGCACCCAGCTTCAAAGATGATTTATCTATTTATTTATTTATTTCTGGCCCTGGGGCTTGAACTCAGGGCCTGGGCTCTGTCCCTGAGCCTTTCTCTGCTCTACCACTTGAGCCACAAAGCCATTTCTGGCCTTTTCTATGTCTGTGGTGCTGAGGAATCGAACCCAGGGCTTCATGTATGCTGGGCATGCACTCTACCACTGAGCCACCTTCCCAGCCCTGGCCCTGAGAGTTTTGCATGTGTGTCGGACACGGAACTATCTAGTTTTGAATGTGATTCACAGTTTGCTGTAGGATAAGGTGCTACTCTCTTTGGAGAGGAGGAACAGAAAATGACACACGTTCTGTAAAACTAGATGGAGCCCTTCCTTTTTCCCCCTTTTTTCGGTCACAGCTGTGGTTTTGGTGAAAAGCACTTCTCTGTGGGGGTTTTTGTTTTTGTTTTCCTCTTCCGCTTCACAGGTTCAGTCTGGCACGAAACTCCAGGAGGAGGACGTTAAAATGTTCAGGAACCAGTAGCTTGGCTTCTATCGGTGTTCAGTGCCATCCGTTTTCTGTAACATCCAGACTCTGGGGTTCAAGACTTCCCCCTGGCTTTAGGTTAGATCACAACAAATCATGGTGACAAAAGCCTCTCTCGTTTCTAGTAATAGTAATTTGTTCCCTCATCCACTTTGCTTACCAGCTCCATTTCAAGACCGTGTGTGGCAAACATTGGACAGGGTATACAGTCAATAAATATACAAAAGGAATATTAGCTTCTTCATAAATGTATCAATCAGTTTTATTCAGAGGATACACAAGGACGCAGGCTCACTTCCTAAAACACCGTGTTTTCTTTTGTTGTTGTTGGTTTTGTTTTTGTTTTCAGAGAGGAAAACACCATGTTCAAAGAAGGTTTCAAAAAAGTTTTTTTTGTTGGTCATGGGACTTGAACTCTGGGCCTGGGCGATGTCCCTCAGCTCTTCAGCTCAAGGCTAGCGCTCTACCACTTGAGCCACAGTGCCACTTCTGGCTTTTTCTGCTTTTGTGGTGCTGAGGAATCGAACCCAGGTCCTCATGCATGCAAGGCAAGCGCTCTACCACTGAGCCACCTTCCCAGCCCCCTAGAAGCATGCTTTTATAATGATTAAATTGCACTAACGTGTGAAAGATTTCCCTGATTTGTCCTCAGCAATCAAAAGCATTATGGTCATCTAATGATTCAGATAAGCAATTGAGATAATAGTGAAATATTATGTTGTTTACTGTGGGCAGAATGCTAGAAAGAATGAGGGTCTCTGAGTATAAGATCAATGCAATTGACAATCAAGAGAATGGAGAAATACAATACAAAAAATAAAATAAAAGCCCAACCCAAACCGAGACTTGGGTAGGATGGTGAGCCATTTACTGTAATTCTGGCTACCACAACAACGGCATACCAAGGACTTTCGGTCCTTCATGGGAAAGATGTGAAGCGCAACGAAAATATTGGGAACATGTGCAATTGAAAGAAATAAAAATTTCTCGGTGAAATGGGTATATGTCTACGGCATCTACCACCTGGAGGGGAGGAGAAGGTCAGGGGTGGAATGCAAATGCGGTGAATTTGACAGAGATGATGTGGCCCCCCCAAATGTGTTCACGTGTGTCAGCTGGCTTTTCTAGGTACAAGTATTTGCGAAACAAGAAAGGTGCTTTACACTGTAAGATCTTACTCTGTGATTGGGTAGGAGTCAAATGGATTTCCAAATCAGCTAACTTCTATTCAGGGGCCTCAATGGAATAATTCTATAGGCCTGTTTGAACTCCCTCCTATTGCAAGAATATGTTGTATACTTTTGACCCAGAAAAGAAAGCTCAGGTCCTTTCTCTATAGATGTAAAGGGTTTTTTTTCTTTTCTTTTCTAATTACAAGGCAAAAGGCACTCGATTTTAGAATCTACGAGAAGAGTCTTTGTTTTGATTGAAGCAGTGAGCTAGTAGGCCTGTCCAATTGATTTGAGTCATGTCAAGGAGAGAGAGAGGGAGAGAGAGCAAGAGAGAGAGATTTTTCTGAACCTTGAGAAAAGCAAAACTGGAAGAAATAAGGATGGGCTGGTCAGGTGGAAAGGTGCAAGTTCAAAGGAATTTCAGCTCCAAGAGAAGCCTTGGCCGAATGCGAGTCACCTGTTATGCATGGCGTTGGAATAGTAGCCCGGCCATCACCCTGCTCAGCGCCCCGTAACCCCCCTTGCCGTGGAGAAGAAGTGATCATTTATCCACTCAGGCCGCCGGGCGCCCAGGGTCGGGGCTCAGCCTGGGCTCTGTCCCCACCCCCCCATTCCTCCAGGAGGAATTCACGCCGGGGAATGGCCTGTCTGTCTTACACCTGTCCATCGCCCAACACTTCACCATCATTTGTATTCAGCTATTGGAAAAGGACACACTCCTTATTAAGGTTCTTGAACTTGTAATTAAAAAGAGTGTGCAGAGGGCAGTTAACAGACCAGGGGGAAAACGCTTAACTGTTTATGAAATATGAAGTTAACCATCTGAGTGAATTACGATTGTGCCGGGGAGACGCTCTCTGTCTCTCTGTCTCTCTGTCTGTCTGTCTCTTTCTCTCTCTCTCTCTAACCACACATCCAGTTGTGAGATGTGGGTGGATATGTGTTAATTATGGTCAGTGTTGACTTCTGCCTTCTCTCTCCAACTATTTTCTTCTCCTTCCTTCCTTCCTTCCTTCCTTCCTTCCTTCCTTCCTTCCTTCCTTCCTTCCTTCCTTCCTTCCTTCCTTCCTTCCTTCCTTCCTTCCTTCCTTCCTTCCTTCCTTCTTATTGGCTGTGGGACTTGAACTCAGGGACTTGGTGCTGTCCCTGAGCTTTTGTGCTCAAGGCTAGTGTTCTACCTCTCGAGCCGTAGCTCCATGTCCAGCTTTTTTTTGCAGTGGTTCATTGGAGAGAAGAGTCTCACGGACTTTTCCTGCCCAGGCTGGCTTTGAACCGCGATCCTCAGATGTCAGCCTCCGGAGTAGCTGGGATGACAGGCGTGAGCCGCCGGTGCTGGGCTGGGTGTGCCACTTGGATCGTTATACTTGAGTGGTGGAAGGTTGCAGCATGGCCTATGTGAAGCCATATTTAATAGTCTGTGTCTCCCACATGGAGTGACAGTCTGTAGCGATTTATATCCCTATGGCTAGTTCTAATTTCCAATGATCAAATAGGAGTGAGAGCGAGTCCTGTGGAAAGTTACTTGTCCAAGATTTTCGGGAATTAGACCCTTCAGCGTCAACACCTGAGGTATTTTAAAGAGAGTGGACAGAGGAGATTTGAGTTTCGCCCAAGTCTCCGTTTCCAAAATGTGTGAAAGGCCAAAGAGCGCGCTTCCTAGCTCCACCAACAAGCGTGGGACCCTCTGTCGCTCCAATTTATGGAGTGTTTATCTCCTTGTCACGGCTGACACACTTCGCATTTGTAACCTGTCAGAGGAGTGCAGGCGGTTTTGCTGTTTATGGCTGACAAGTAGCACACGGGCCGTAAGCGGCGGTAGTTACAGCTTTAAATGTTAAGTACATGTGTCTTGATGTTTAAAAGCTCAAGAATGTGTGTGTGTGTGTGTGTGTGTGTGTGTGTGTGTGCATTACACAGTACAACCCGTACGCATCCTTAGCACTTAAAAGGCTTGGTTGTTGACCATTTTATAAATTAATTTGGAGTGGAATGATTAATGAGAGGCATTTGGAGGCTTTTCGAGATCAATGATGTATAGATGGTTCGTGTGGTTAGGCTTGCGTTCGTCCGACCAGAAGGCTGGGAGTGTGCTGTAGTCTTAGTGATTTCCTTCCCAGTCCAGAAAACAGTGCTTTTTGATCCCTTCTCCCTCTCTGCCCATCCTTCCTGCCTTTCTTTGTTCTTGCTCCCCTCTCTCTCTCTCTCTCTCTTTCTCTCTCTCTCTCCCTGCACTAATGGCAATAATCTACCAGGCTCTGGCAAGGAAGATATAATTTTGCCTTTGAAAACATTTAAATAATACGAATGACGTCAGGGCGCTAGGCAGAGCACAGCCAGTTTGTGACATGCAGCACAAATTCCAGGGGAACCAGAATAAAACTTTGCTGTGTTCTCAAAAACCTGTCAGCAAGCACAAATTCATAAATAAATGGCCATGTCAGAGGGTACAGCATCCTCGGCTGACGTTTTCCAGGGATAATACTTAAGAAAATCCCGTCCTCGCGAATATGATTTTATCTTGATAATAAACACCGTCGCATCTTATAGCGTTTTTTTTTTGTTTTGAAAATCATATTTTCAACATTATGGGATGGCAAGGCGATTGTCCATGGCACAGTTCAAAATGAAAACTTCATCAGATTTTCCGAGTAATAAAAGCAATTTCCACGACATGAGACCCTCGAAGTAATTTTCTCTGAAATAGCAAATGAATTAAAGGACTAATTACCAACTAATTACGGCGTATTATTTGATTACTACCTAAATAACGTAGATGCACTTTTCCCATGGACTGTAGTTTTAATTTTACCTGATGAAATGAAAATTGACCGCGGTCAGCTTCCTGCGGCAGGAAATGTCTCTGCCAGGCTTTCCAGGGACCTCACTGCCCCTAGCTGCTGCTTTATCAGATGCCCACTTAATGCAAAGTCCAGGCGTAAGATCTCACTCCATCTGAATGACGGGGAGGAAGAGGCCAGCTGCTTGTGTATTCGGAGATGGGCCGAGTGCACGTATTCTGTGCCTAGTATTTTCAGCATTTGAGATTGTGGGCAGTTGATGCCAGGACAGGGGAAATTAGGGGAAAAGAAACATAAATCTCTAATTGTAATAGACACTGGGAAAACTAAAGCTTACCTAGTGGAAAATATAGATATAGATATAGATAGATAGATAGATATGCATATATACATCTCCACGTTTTACGTGTTTTCTGGAAAGATACTGAGCACACAGCAATTACACGTGGTACATTTACACCTAAGTTCCGTGTTCACTGAGTGAATAGGGTGCGGCTGTTGGTGTCATTAGGAAAGTCTTGAACTGCATGTGTCCCGTGTGATTATGGTGGCATCCATACCCGTTCTGTCTACTTGTCAAAAGCAAGGCACCTCCCCCCCCCCCCCCCCCCCGGCCTTGCGAGGTGGGCCAGGGCCGGTCGCTTGCCCGGGAAGTCCTCGTGTGGGGTGGTAAACCGCTCTGCGGTTTGCACATGGAAATGTGTACCCCTGGACCACATCAAAGGCCAGGCGGGTCTCATCAGCAGACATCAAAGGCCACCCCTCAGCGGTCCCTAACTTTTATGGCGATGTCTCCCAGAGCTGTGGGGTCACGGCGGAAGCCAGCCCTGGACGCCACCGTGGACACTCGGCTGTCCCGTGCTTTCATGTGTGTGGGGAGGGAGGGGGCGTCCTGTGAGGGGAGGCCAGGCTGGGCTCGGCCACACGGGACATCAAGCGTCTCTGGTTTCAGCGGGGCTCAGCATGAAGGCTGCAGCCATGGTCTCTCCCCTCGGACACAGCCAGAGAACAGAAAAGTGACGTGGGGAGATCGTGTCTCAGAGCTTCTGTGGGGCGGGCAGCCATCTGTCTCCCCCAGGGGACGGATGGACGGACAGACAGACGACAAACAGACAGACAGACAGACAGACAGACAGGCACATGGTTCTGGCAGACTCAGGCAGTTGAGGATAACTTTCTGCAGGGACGCAGAAATGCTCTTTCACCTGGCACCGGCTTGACACATGTGCTACAGAAGAGAATAATGGCGCCTCTGTTCAAACCAGAGCAGCGCACACAATCAGCCAGATTTTTTTTCTTGTTCCTTTTCTTTCTGGTTGAAGCCTGCTCCTGCAATTATGCCCTTAATGAGATCTTACAAAAAAAAGAACAAAACCTATATGGAGAATAATATCTTCACGCTCAAACGAGAGGATACGGGTGGCTAATTTTTTAGCTGATTAGTGAAAGGTGTGCCCTGCCCGTGTAAACAAATATTGATGATCTTCCTTCAATTTTTTACTCATTCATTCATTCATTTATTTTTACAATTTGTTTTCCAGCTACATCTCTATCTTCCCAGGGGACATTCCTCCTCCTCCTCCTCCTCCTCCTCCTCCTCCTCCTCCTCCTCCTCCTCCTCCTCTTCCTCCTCTTCCTCCTCCTCCTCTTCTTCCTCCTCCTCCTCTTCTTCTTCTTCTTCTTCTTCTTTTCTTCTTCTTCTTCTTCTTTCTTTTTTCCCCTCACAAGTTTATCTTTTATCATGTCTTTAATTTTGTTTTCCTCCTGAAAAAACTGCCTTGGCTAGTTGTTGCTACTTTATTAATCTCACACACAATGTGAGAAAAAAAAAAGGCTGACAAATGATCAGGAGCTCTAAAAAAGCATATCTATCTATCTATCTATCTATGCACACGCACACATAATGCGGTCTCACAAATCCGTATAGTCAAAGAATTCCGTTAAAACCGTTTCAGACTTCTTTGATCATTCACTTACATGTCATTAAGGCTTCTAAGCATTTTATTATGAAAAGACTCTGTTTACAAATTAGACCGGGGAACACGTTTTGCACAGGAAGATCAGCATACACACATGTCGTATTTTATTCCAGACGCCCATGACACAACCTTAATATTATAGCCAGATGGTTAAAAGAGCATTACCTGAGCCGTGAGAGTCGCTGAATGAGCTATGCTAAATTGGTTGTTTTCTGTTTTGTGATTAATTGTGCTTCTAAACCATATTTTAGTGTGCTTTGTTTTTCTGTCCCCAGCCATCCCATATTATTAAAGAGAAATTCTGCATATCTCTCCTGGAGTCCAATTAAGGATTTGCCTCATGACTAGATTTTTCACTTTAATTACTGTATATAAAGTAGGTTTTGACTTATTTCCATATTTATCAAACTATGCAGAAGAAGCAAAATTCATCAAATAAACAGATATCTGTGGCTATAATTGCAGCCTGCATTGAGCATGTAGGAAGAAAATATGAGGGTCCAAATTTCATTATGTAGAACATAATAAACATCTGAATAATTAAACTGTGTGTAAATCATAGACATGGCAGAAGGAGGAAGAGCAGACACCTTCACTGGATCCAAAAATATTTTAAATGTATTTCTAAAAATAGGTCCTGAACATTAAACAACCAATGATTTGAAGAAGAAGAAAAAAATACCCCTTACATCTTGTCAGGTCAAAATATCACATTAGAGTCAAAACACTTTACAATAAATGATCATGTGTGGTAAGCTTTCTGTGTGTCTACTTACAAAAGGCTGCCCTCCACTTTTTTTCTTCTAATGAATAGAATAAATCTGAAAGGAAATTAGTACTTGCAAGTTGTTTTCTGATGATTTTCTTTGTACTTACACCTAAAAAAAAAAAAAAAAGGATATTGGGTAAAGGGATCATCCGTTGAGTTCTGGGATGAAGGAAAACATCTTGTTTTACATATCTGTCTATCTATCTATCTATCTATCTATCTATCTATCTATCTATCTATCTATCTATCTATCATCTGTCTATTACTTTCATCCATCTGACTATCTGTCTATTGATCCACCTATTAATTCCATCCAGCTGATTATCATCTT
Organism: Dipodomys spectabilis; assembly: GCF_019054845.1. Classification (NCBI taxonomy): domain Eukaryota; kingdom Metazoa; phylum Chordata; class Mammalia; order Rodentia; family Heteromyidae; genus Dipodomys; species Dipodomys spectabilis. Next base: position 23,763 of record NW_024870899.1, read on the forward strand.
ACTATTTTCTGTCTGCCTATCTATGTATCTGTCTGTCTGTCTGTCTCTTACCTATGTCATTCACCTCTAGAGACAGGTTCTCACTCTGCTACCTTTAATCTCCTATTTCCAAGTGATCCTTATGTCTCAGCCTCCAGAGTAGCTGGGATTACAGCTGTGTGACTACAGACAGCATAATATTTCTAGCTTTAACCTCCAAATAAAACACGGTGCTTAGAGATGTGTAACCATGCATTGTATTATGTGTGCTTAATTGTGTATTAAAGAATTTACTACAACTAATGAATGTAGAAAGGAATTATTAAAATTGCATGATGAGAGATGTATTAATACCATAACCGAGATAGTGGTAACTTATGACCAGCGGGATAAAACCCACGGCTTTTCATTTTAAACATGATTCTTTAACTTTTCAGGCACTCAGGGATTAAAAAGCAAAAACAGAAACAACCACCTTTTCAAATGGCTTTATCTTTGCTTCTACGGTCTCTCGTGCTGCAGACGGATTGGGCTTATTAATTTGAAAATTTCCAAAAAAAGACATTTTAATTTAAATGTTCAACGTAGTTAAGCTCCCGACAAGGGAAGTTTAATTCTAGTTGTAGTAAGGTTTCTCGGGGCTTTGAATTAATTTGTCTTGTAATCCCTGCTGTGGCTTGCACTGGGTACTTTAAAATTAGATAACGCGATAAACCTGCCTGTCCTCTGCCACGCGGAGATTTATCATATTTTGATTTCCACGGGCTTCCGGAAGCAAGGACGTCTAGAGAAACAGGAGCTGTTTAATGTGGCCGATGTCATTCATGCCTCTCTCGATGGACTGCGCTTGCCTTCAACCGTATCATCAAAGAAACCGCAGCTCACTCCAGGAGGACCTCTGTGATCTGCCCAGATCCAGGCAGACAGTAGTGGGTGCTCATTTTCATTGTGTGTGTGAGCGTGCGTGGGAACGGAGGGTCACAGGTTCAAACTCACGCAGGGGTCGAGTTGCCGTGTCTTTGTCTCAGGGGTTGTGATGAACGTGTGGATATTCTGTCCCTCGTGGGATTTTAGGGGGGGGCTTTTCTGGGCTCACCCCTTCTCCCTCTCTGAAGTTTACACTCTGAGGACCACGGAACAGTTAACAAAAAGATTCACAATGGGTCACGCGTGAACACAAGCCTCGGAGTACATTTACTTATAGTTATTCATCTGTTTTTAGTTGTTTTCTTCCTGAGCTAGAATCCGGCCGTGTAGACTCAGCCTAGCACTGGGCCGGGGATTCTTCTAGCTCAGCCTCCCATGGTGGTAGATGCCACCACGCCTGGCTGGAGAGGAGGGAGGGCATCCGCACCGTTGTGGGCCAGAGAGCGTCCCGTGGTAGATGCAGGAGGGGAAGGTCTCAAAGTTTCTGTCTCCCTGAGTGTGAGCGCCGTGGTTGTGTGTCGAAGAGCGCACGTAGAATTCACAAACGGCCACAGGACGCCTTGAATTCTGAATTTGTTGACACCGTTCCTTGAGCTTTTATCTCCACTGGACAGTTGAAGGGAGTTTTCACTAGGATGAGTTTTATTCTCTAATTATTAATTAATTAATTTGTGTCCTGGTCCTGGAGCTTGAACTCAAGGCCTAGGCATTGTCCCTAAGCTTTTTTCTTCCCTCCCTTCCTTCCTTCCTCCCTCCCCCTCTCTCTCTCTTTCCCTTCTTTCTTTCTTTCTTTCTTTCTTTCTTTCTTTCTTTCTTTCTTTCTTTCTTTCTTTCTTTCTTTCTTTCTTTCTTTCTTTCTTTCTTTCTTTCTTTCTTTCTTTCTTTCTTTCTTTCTTTCTTTCCTTTCTTTCTGTCCAAGGCTAGCACTTACCACTTGAGCCACAGCTCTACTTTTGGCTCTTTGGTGATTACTTGGAGATGAGGGTCTCACAGACTTTCCTGCCCCGGCTGACTTTGAACCACCCATCCTTAGATCTCAGCTTCCTGAGTAGCTAAGATGACAGGTGTGAGCCACCGGTGCCATCAGGATGAGTTTTAGGAGAAAGACAAAGTGGTGCAGGACCTTCCTCTTCATGGGTAATCCTGTGAGGTCTTTGCCTGTCCTCTGCTAGCTTTGCCCCACTGATGATTCAGGAAATAGGCATTTTAGTTTTAATTTAGAAGGGGGTCTCCTCTGTGTGATGCCTACTGTGTAATCATGAGCATGGGCTATTTTTCCTTCTGAATAAGACAATGTTGTGATTTTTTTTTTGTTTTTATCTAAGGGTTCTTTCTACAGGGCGCATTTATTGGCATTTAGACTTTTTTCAACTCAGAAAGACATTTTTTTTGTTTATTTTGTGTTATTCCACAATAAAACCTTAGGCTTCCATTAAAACTATGTCAAGGGCTGGGAAGGTGGCTCCGTGGTAGAGTGTTTGCTTAGCATGCATGAAGCCCTGGGTTCGATTCCTCAGTACCACATACACAGAAACAGCCAGAAGTGGCTCTGTGGCCCAAGTGGTAGAACGCTAGCCTTGAGCAAAAGAAGTGCCCAGAAGCCTGGGACAGTGCCCAGGCCCTGAGTTCAAACCCTAGGACTGGCAAAAAAAAAAAAAAAAAAAAGTATATATTGGCTGGGCGCTGGTGGCTTACACCTGTGACCCTAATCACTGACGAGGCTGAGATCCGAGGATTGAGGTTTGAGGCCATCCTGGGCAGTAAAGTCCACGAGACACTTATCTCTAATTAACCATAAAAAGGCAGAAATGGAGCTGTGGCTCAAATGGTAGAGTGCTAGCCTTGAGCAAAATGAAACTCAGAGACAGTGCCCAGGCCCTGAGTTCAAGCCTGAGAACTGGTACGCACTCACACACACACACACGCACACACGCGCGCGCACACACACGCACACGCGTGCACACACACGCACACACACGCACACACACACACACACACGCACACACACACATGCACACACACACACGCACGCACACGCGCGCGCATGCACACACACACGCACACACACGCACGCACACACACACACGCACACACGCACACACACACACGCACACACACACGCACGCACACACGCGCACACACACGCACACATGCACACACACACATGCGCGCACACACACACACGCACGCACACACGCACACACACGCACGCACACACGCACATGCGCGCACACACACGCACACACACGCACACACACACGCACACACACACGCACACACACACACATGCACACACACACACATCTCTAGTTCACTATCAACTCTCTTTTTGTAAACAACATACATAGTCCCGATGAATTTAACACTAATAAAATACGAAGCGTTCTCCATGTAACTTCCGCATGGCCAGTTGAATGTCCCACAGGGTGGTGTTGAGTTTGAGCGGAAGCCCTGTTCTTGCAGATCAGGCGAGAGGAAGCGTGGGAGCTCCGGGGAGGAGGTCTCCGGCGCTGCGTTCCCGAGCAGCGAGGATAAACCAGTCGAGGACCACGGGGGAAGTCGGTCATTAGACGAAGCCGTACTGCTTTTGCTGAACAGGCTCATGCTTTGGAACACTGCAATGGTGTAGCTTCAACCTCTGGTGATCCACGGCGTCTTAGCTGTAGAAACAACGTATTTCAAAGGCTGGCCTGTGCAGGACCACCATAATGAAATAATAAATAGTGAGCTTGATCTGTGGTACGTGCAGGTTTCTTGGTGCACAGGGCCCCTGGCAGCTTGACCGGTTTCAGGCTGCCACGTGGCATCCTTCAGAAAGCTGGGAAGGGCTGGGGAGACCTTTGTCATCGGGGTGGAGCAGACTCAGTCGCTCCAGGGCCCTGTGAAACACCATCTGTCAAGGACTTAGTGCGCAGAGTCTTGAGCTAATCTGCCCAGACGATTTCAAAGATCTCCAAAGCACCACACGTAATGTACGTGTGGAAAGATCCCTGAAAAGTTTTTGTCTTTTTAAAACAAGGCTTGTGGCTTACAACTAGCTTACGCCTCTCCCCAAAGCTTCTCGATGCGCAGTAAGATGTATTTACTCATGTATTATGTTTTGAAATGAATCATCTGAAGGCTGGCAGGTTCCTGGGTGTGTGTGTGTGTGTGTGTGTGTGTGTGCAGGGATCGCTGCCTTTTACGGTGAAGGCCATGCGTGGTGTCCGGCCCAAGGTGAGAGGTCCTGCCTGTGTAACAGGGCTGAACACTCTTAATGGCGACCATTCTGGTCTATTATCCATAAAAACCCTCCTTCACCTTCCACTCCATCCGTGGCTTCCTGGAATGGGACTCTGGATTTGTGCGCTCTCCCCGGAAGGCAAATCTGTGAGTTTTAGATAAATGTCGTGTGTTTTGGTTTCATTATCTCAAAATATAGAATGCAGCGGGGCGAGGGCCAGCTGGGCCGGAGGAGCATCTTGGAGACTTGGCCTCCGCTCGGCTCTCTTTGTTGACGGTGTAGTCGGCCCGGATCAACTTCCAAACACTTGATTATGGTTTAATGGGGGGCTCATTAGTAGATGAGCTTCACAGACCCAAATGCTAGACACTCCGTGGTTTATGTCTCCAGATTCAAATAATGTCTGTTTCTAACCTCCAGTAGTTTGAGGCAAATTTGCATACAGCTGTACCCGGTTAAGTGCCTTTCAGAATCCTTGTTACATTAGGAACGTACAAGCATTAAGAGTGCTTGTAACACAATTGACTTTGGGGCTGAATCTTACATTAATGGGCCCCTTTGTTAGTTAGCTGGCATTAAAGGCTTAAGTACAAGAAAATCCGTGTTCAAAGCGCATCATTTTTATTTTAATTTAAATTCCCCAAGAAATTTAGCGACTAAAACATCCGTTACGCCATTTGGAACACACACACGTGTGTGTGTGTGTGTGTGTGTGTGTGTGTGTGTGTGTGTACGTATGTTTATTTTCCCCCTCCCCAAAGCTCTTTGCAGAGAAGATAAGTCGGTAGACTCCTGAGCTCAGGATTGCTGAGCCAATCAGCCAAGACTACAGGAATCGCAGTTTTAAGCATCATGGCCAGGGTCAGAACGTGGGTGAGGTCACCCCCCTTGGCTGTGGGGAGGGGCTGTGGGTGGGCGTGGGGTGGGGGCAGGGCGCCGGGTGTGAGTCCAGGAAGGCGCCCAGTCCCACCTACACAGGACATGAGGGAAGGACGGCCTTGAACAAAGATCACCATGAGCTAGTCGCATCGACTGAACCCTCTCCTGGGAACCGTTAGACTCTACCTCTCTAGCCATGGTGGGACAACCCTCCCTCCCTCCCTTCCTTTCTTCCTCCCTCCCTCCCTCTCTTCCCTCTCTTCCCTCTTTCCTTCCTTCCTTCCTTCTTTCCTTCCTTCCTTCCTTCTTTCCTACTTTCCTTCCTTCCCTCCCTCCCTCCCTCCTTCCTTCCCTCCCTCCCTCCCTCCCTCCCTCCCTCCTCCCTCCTTCCTTCCTTCTTTCCTTCCTCCCTCCCTCCCTTTCTTCCTCCCTCCCTCCCTCCCTCCCTCCCTCTCTTCCCTTTCTTCCCTCCTTCCTTCCTTCCTTCTTTTCTTCCTTCCTTCCTTCCTTCCTTCCTTCCTTCCTCCCTCCCTCCCTCCCTCCCTCTCTTCCCTCTCTTCCCTCCTTCCTTCCTTCCTTCCTTCCTTCCTCCCTCCCTCCCTCCCTCCCTCTCTTCCCTCTCTTCCCTCTCTTCCCTCCTTCCTTCCTTCCTTCCTTCTTTTCTTCCTTCCTTCCTTCCTCCCTCCCTCTCTTCCCTCTCTTTCCTCTCTTCCCTCCTTCCTTCCTTCCTTCCTTCCTTCCTTCCTTCCTTCCTTCTCTTTTTTCTTTCTCCCCCCCCTTTTTATTTTGCCAGTCCTGGGGCTTGAACTCAGGGCCTGAGCACTGTCGCTGAGTTTCTTTGCTCAAGGCTGGTGCTCTACCACTTGAGCCACAGCTCCATTTAGTTCTTTTTAGTGGTCATTGGGGAGAGGAGTCTCACGGATTTTCCTGCCCGGGCTGGCTCTGAACCGTGATCCTCAGATCTCTGTCCCCCGGGTAGCAGGGATGACAGGCGTGGCCGCCGACCGTCACCCACAACGACCCCTTCCTGTGTGCGGGGAAGGCTCTGCCAGCCAGAGTGTGGCATCCTCCATGGACAGCCATCGCATGGAGGATGGCCCCCGATGAAGATACAAAAGGTGAAAGAGGCTATAATGCGTGTTCTGCTTAGTTCTGGCAGATGCCTTCTGTTTACAGCTACCCTTCCATTGCTCCCTCTTTCTTAGAAGCTAAGTCCTGTGGGGGGAAAATGAGTCATTACCAAGATCTAGATAAGCCTGGAGCCAGTTCACGCCTGTCATCCTAGCTACTCAGGAGGCTGAGATCTGAAGATCGCGGTTCAAAGCCAGCCCCGGCAGGAAAGTCCGTGAGACTCTTATCTCCAATAAACCACTAGAAAACAGGAAGTGGCGCTGTGGCTCATGTGGTAGAGCGCTCGCCTTGAGCTGAAGAGCTGAGGGACAGCGCCCAGGCCCAGAGTTCAGGCCCCATGACCACCACCACCAACAACAAAATCTAGATACTTGAGCTTCCATTTCTATATGTGTTTGGGTATCTACCTCCTCCTCCCGTCCCCATCCTCCTCCTCCTCCTCCTCTCCCTCCTCCTCCTCCTCCTCTCCCTCCTCCTCCTCCCTCCTCCTCCTCCTTCTCCTCCCCCTCCTCCTCCCCCCTCCTCCTCCTCCTCTTCTCCCTCCTCCTCCTCCCCCTCCTCCTCCTCCTTCTCCTCCCCCTCGTCCTCCTCCTCCTCTTCCTCCTCCTCCTCCTCCTCTTCCTCCCCCTCTTCCTCCTCCTTCTCCTCCCTCTCCTCCTCCTCCTCTGCCTCCTCCCCCTCCTCCTCCTCTCCCTCCTCCCCCTCTTCCCCCTCCTCCTCCTCCTCCTCTCCCTCCTCCTCCTCCCCCTCCTCCCCCTCCTCCCCCTCCTCCTCCTCCTCCTCTCCCTCCTCCTCCTCCCCCTCCCCCTCTCCCTCCTCCTCCTCTTTGCAGTACTGTGGCTAGAACTCAGCCATTTGACTGGTGCTGTTGCTTGGCTCTACTTCTTGAGACACATCTTTACTTCTGCCTCTTTTTTTGCTGATTAGTTGCAGATAAAAAACTGAAGATGTGTCTGCCCAGGTTGTCTTTGAGCATGATCTTCTGAAGTAGCTCGCATTTACAGGTGTGAGCCGCTAGCACCAGCCCTCGGTGATTACAAGGTGACTTTTTGAAGCCAAATCGGAAGCACAGAGGTTTGAACGTAGATCTTTGGACGGGATAGGTAGATTCCTAACTACCGCTGAACGTTGAAGGCTGTTTTCTGTCCTTTCCTATTGCGCCCAAACCTACCCTGGGAACGTGGTTACTGCGGGAATCAGATCTAGTCCCCAGCTTAGCCAGCAGTGAGCCCTGTCCATGGTCCTGAAAACCACCGCACACACCACGCCTCCTCCACCTCAGTGAGCATACTCCATCATCAGAAGACCACATCCAGGATGCAGACACGACCTCATCTCCGGGTAAGGACAGGGCCGTGATGCTTGGAGAGATAGAGCTTTGGGCAGGCTCGGTCTTTCTCGCTGGTGAAGGTGACGTTCCGATAGCCCGTCCGGCTGGAAAGTCTACCGCAGCAGCTCAAGGCACCAGATTGTGCGGGTTGCCTACCAACCTTTCCCAGGCTTCTTGGCTAAAAGTAAGGTGGGTCTTGCCAACCTCCAACAAGGAGTTACATTTGTGGCCGTGGCATGCTTGCTTGAAGGACCGAGGGACCTGAAGTTGGAGAATCAGCTAGGATGAGGGGAACAGAGCACAAAAACTGGACACCAGGGGCTGGGAAGGTGGCTCCATGGTAGAACACCACATAAGCAAAAGGAAAAAAGCCGGAAGTGGCGCTGTGGCTCAAGTGGTAGAGCGCTAGCCTTGAGCTGAAGAGCTGAGGGACAGCGCCCAGGCCCAGAGTTCAGGCCCCACGACCAGACCCCCAAAAAACAAAACAAAAAAAAAAACAACTGGACACCATTTGGTTTCCTGGGATGAGCTTGTACAGCAAAGAGCTCCTTTGAAGAAAAGAATGGCATGACACTAGGATGAGTTTCTGAATGCAAAGCGTGTGCCTTTTTATTCACTTATTTACTTATTTAGCCGGGTTCTGGGGCTTGAACTCAGGGCCTGGGCACTGTCCCTGAGCTTTTTTTTTTTGCTCAAGGCTGGCACTCTACCACTTGAGACAGGGCTCCATGTCTGCTCCCCAACCTTTTGTAGTTTACTGGGGATAAGGGTCTCACAGGCTTTCTTGCCCTGGCTTGGCTTTGAACCGTGGTCCTCAGATCTCAGACTGCTGTGATCACAGGCGTGAGCCACCGGCGCCCCGCTTCCTTTTGAATCTTTCGAAGCCGCGTTTTGACAAGGTTTTGGTTTTCCCAGAGAAGATGACAACTGACTTGCCAATGGAGGATGGGTTTTGTTTTATGCTCAGGAACACCTGGAAGCGTGTAGCAGGTGTGTTGCTGTGCTTTACTCTGGAGCTGGTGTTTGAGATGTCCACAGATCCGATGGATGGTGGCACTCTTGGTCTTGGTGAGGACCTGCTAGCTACACAGGCGGGCATGAAGGTCTGACATCTCCCCGGCAGTGGGGGGGGGGGAGATACGGGGCCGGCAAAGGCATCTCAGAGAGGGATGGGCGGGCACGGCAGAGACAGACCCGGGGCCTGGATCTGATCTGTGCAGGGATGGGGACGCGTGGGCATCCCACCCAGCGATCACGGCGTTCGGCGGAGACGGGATTGGCAAGCTTGCACGGCGTAGCACCCTGTGCCCCGGGCATTCCCCTTCCAGCTGCAAGGGTCCATGCAATGCTGTAAGGAGCTGTGGTTTTCCTGGGCGCCGGCCGGTGGGTGCTGGACGTGGAGGATTCTGGGTAGTGGGGGTCTCGGAGGTGAGCAGGAAGTTTGGCAGACACACAAGAAGGCTCTCCTAAGGAAGCAATCTTCCCCAACAAGACTCTTTGGATCCAGTTTTGAGAACACACGGAGTGGCTCTTATTTAGCACTTACGTCTTAGGAGATGAGCCTTTATGGGTGCAATTATCCCTGAATGAACCTGTTGATACATCTAAGTTGTCTAGGAATAACAGTTCCTTTTTTTAAAAAAATACACAGATCTCATTATACACTCTAATGCAACGGTTTTTGCTTAACTTCTCCGACATGAGACACGATGAGGATATAAACCTTCTACAGCAGGAAATTGTATTCCGGAAGTCTCCTCACAAGTGTTTATGAGTATCATGGCATAGAAGAGGAAAAATATAGAATAACACCTGCGACTTTCTGTTGGCTTCATCCTACACAGGCGATAATTACAGCATGCTCTTAGAGCAGATTCCTTTGCGGGAATAAAGTTGTACTAGGAAATGAGATGATTAGAAATGATTAAAATAATTCGATTAAAAAATAATGATTAGGACGTGGTGCCGTGGCTCAAGTGGTAGAGCGCTCGCCTTGAGCTGAAGAGCTCAGGGACAGCGCCAGGCCCAGAGTTCAAGCCCCATGACTGACAGAACAAAACAAAACAAAAGATTAAAAAAAAAAAAAGAATTTCCATTTTGAGTTGGGTTCTGGTGGCTCACGCCTGTAATCCCAGCTGCTCAGGAGGCTGAGATCTGAGGAATTTGGTTCAAAGTCAGCCTGGACAAGGCCCTTCTCTCCCATTAACCACCCAAAAGCCCAAAATGGAGCTCTGGCTTAAGTGGTAGCACACCAGCCTGGAGCACAGGAGCTCAGGGACAGTGCCCAGGCCCTGAGTTCAAGCCCCAGGACTGGCACTGACACACACACCAAAAGCTGTTTTCTTCCCCCCCAGTCTGAAGATTGTCTTTCACAAGCACTAACGAGAGTGAACATTACGTTAACCCGAGTCTGAGGTACCACCAGACGCGCGCGCGTGCGAAGGCCCAGCCGGCGTCGCTGGCCTCGGCGCCATTTGTCATCCTTCCGTGAGCGAGGCTGGATATAAATAGAACCCGCTCCAAAGGCGTTCCGCAGCAGCTTTGCTTCTGCAGCTGTCCATTTAAATCATTTAATTCTGGCATCGAATCCAGCCCCCCGTCTCCATCACAGACAAATAGGAAGCCGCGTGTGCAGGCATTTGTGGAAATCCTCGTCTTATTTATGGCAGGATGAGCGCGAGCATGGGTGTCAGTTACTTAGCTGTAATGGACCTTCCTTGGTACCTCGAGTGCAGGCCGGCATCCTCTGTGGTGCCTTATACCTACTGCTGTTTGCTTCATTATATACAGATGCACAGCAGTGCCGACAGTAATAGTCTTCCTTAATTAAATAAAGCTAAATGTTAATTAGTCCGAAAAATTGATTTATCTTCTGCGCACGAAACTTTTCTTTATGCCACCCTCTCTTTCTTGCTTTCTCTTCTTCTCCTTCTGCCCCCCCCCCCAAGAACAAGTTCTATTCTCACTTAGAACTTTACAGTCCCCTCCTCCCCCATTTTATTTGGGGGTTTGTCTTGTGGTGGGATCCGATCGTCATCGAGAAATTATAGGTCTACAGATGTTTTCAAGATGTTTCTCTGTCAGTACCAGATTATCCCCTGTAGCAAAATCTCATTAAACTGCAATTTACAGAGCTCTGCTGATGCTACCATCAACCAAAATTAAAGGCATTAATTTTTCAAAGTTCACAGAAGTCCCTACATAAATGATGTAGCCGTTTGCAAGAACAATTTACAGAAGTGTTATTTGCGGAATTAACCTACATTAACAGAACAAATGTTGTAAGGGCGGGAAGAAAGGGCTGGCCAGTGAAATCGCAGCTGTTCACGTTTCCACGTAAAGACGTGTTGAAATGTAACAATGACTGCTCGCTGAGGGAGAAGTTGAGGGGGCAGAGCAGGAACTGGGGGGGACCCAAGGAGAGGTTGCGGCTTCGGATCCGCATTTGGGGACACCCGGGGAGCCTGGAAATCCTTCTCCGGAACATCTGTAGTGAATACCTTAAAAAAAAAATACATTCTCATTTAGGGAATGAGTTTACGTAGCTCATGTTGGGAGTATTTCTCTCCCACAAACTGCCAAATGTTTGGGAATTTATTATCCATACCTCCACGGATCGTATCTTAAAGTCATATACCGAGGAGGTCTTCCTAGCGTAACGTATGAAGACATCACCTTCTTCTTCGGGTGGAAAAGAGATAGCTATCTATCTACCTACTTCTATGTCCATATAGAAGCTATATCCATAGAGATAGTTATATTACAATCTGTATTTACAGGTATCTACATTTATCTATATTTAGATCTGTCTATCTGGACAGATAGATACATTTTTCTCTCATCATTTTTGCAATTCTGTCCAATATTTCTGTTCACCTCTACCAAAACCTTGACCGCTGAATTTGAAACATCATGGCTAACACTTTGAAAGGTGTAGAAAGGAGATTTAAAAAACAAAGAGAGAGAAAGAGAGGAGAGAGAGAGTCAGAGAGAGAGAGGGAGGGAGGAGTCTCTCCTGAAGTGGGAGCCATGTTGTCTGCATGCGTAGTTCAGAACAGAGGTGCAGTTCTTAAAACCCATTCATCTTTGCTGGTCCTTCCCAGCCCCCTCTCCTCACGGGGTTATTTCAGTCTGGGTCTGAGTCTGGCTGTGCCGGTGAGGGGGTCCCCTCGCCGGGTGCTGGCCTCTCTCCGGACGGCCCGTGCATTCTGAGATCACGAGGAAAGCCTTGCGGACAGGAAGCCTTGCCCGTGGACGTGTGGTCCTGGCCATCTCAGTCGATGGCGGACCCCAGCTGCTCCCGATCGGCAGCCAGCCCTGCAGGGCTCCTGTGCTCTAGCCAACGGCTGAGCCGGCCCAGCACTCGGTGCCGGCCCAGCGCGCGGATCTCTCCACCAAGGCAAGCTCAGCCCCAGGGATCCTGTGGTTCGAATCCTGTCTGTTCTCTGTGTCGGAACGTGGCCTAGGCCCACACTCGGTTGGGTGGTGGAGTTCTTCACCAGTCCCTCCCCGTGGACCCCAGTGAAGTCAAGGAGACCTGAGGAGATGTCTGTGCGCGCGCACACACACACACACACACACACACACACACACACACACACACACACACACAGTCAGAGCCCAGGGAAGTTGGTAAGATAGAACTGCTTTCTGTGACGATGACTCTCGGCATTTTGCTAATGATCTGTTGTCAGGGAAAATGTCTTATCCCCAAATGACAGTTTCTCAAGGGACCAGGTAGAGCATCTGACCATCGGCCATTCTGCGGAGACTTCCAGAGAGGGTATCAATTATGTGCCAGGATGATGGGACCATCTGTTAACCAGGGGGCTGGTTTCAAATCATCAAATATTGGGAGGAACATTAAGCCATGCTCATTTGCATACGATCATTATCTCTAATACAAAAAATACATCTGGGAAAAAGTGGGTATGGCTGGTCCACTCGAGTATGAAGGTATTCACGCGAGTGCCACCCCACCCCGGACACAGTGAGCACAATGGCCAGGGCCAGCACACACCCCTGCTGTCTGCCCTGACGTGGCGGAGTTCACAATAACGGTCGCTTTGCAGACAGCGAAGACCGCAAGTGTGAGAAAGTAACCCAGTTGGGATGCGCAGCTGATTGACAGCCCTCAGTCCTACACAGAATCCACCTTGACTTCTACTCTGAATCCTTCTGCTTGTATGCTCCCAGTATGTACTAGAAGATTCTTCCTCCTCCCCCTCCCCGTCCCCCCCCTCCTCTTCCTCTTCTTCCTCTTCTTTCTTCTTTCTTCTCCTCCTCCTCCTCCTCCTCCTCCTCCTCCTCCTCCTCTTCTCCTCCTCCTCCTCCTCCTCCTCCTCCTCCTCCTCCTCCTCCTCCTCCTCCTCCTCCTCCTCCTCCTCCTCTTCTTCTTCTTCTCCTCCTCCTCCTCCTTCTTCTTCTTCTCCTTCTTCTCCTTCTTCTTCTCCTTCTCCTTCTCCTTCTTCTTCTTTCTGGTAATCTAAGGATTTTTCTCATTTAGGTAAGGTTTTTGTACGTTGCTTCCAGAAACCAGTCTGCAGAAACATTGGCTGCCTTTTATTTTCACGTACATACATTTTATGACACGTGTTCCCTATTGGGTCTGGCTTCATGGAAAGAAATAGCTAGCCAATGGGCATTGTTGACAAACCTGACTTTTCATTTGACGGCAGATGATATTGTGTTATCACGAGAATAGGCGTAGCTTCGTGGATGATCTGAGGGTAATCATGCACGGCAAAATAATTCATGGAACAAATTGCTTTGTGCAGAATAAAAAAGTGCCAATAAAGCAGGAATCATTGCCAAAGCGACTCACATAAGAAGACACTAGATGTTGCATTTGTGGTACAGCTGGATTTCCACTGGTCCTCAGCCTTTTATACGTGGAGGAGTTGTTTTGTTTTTACATCTTGGGATCGATAGAGGATTGTAGTTCAAATAACAAATTCTAGAGACTCCGTACGCGTAGGACCCGGTCCTGGGGCTGCGTTTCCGGCTTAGCTCCAACACGCCTGGGGTTGGCTCACAGCGAGTCCAATTGTGAGTCTTTGCAGCAATCCTCTCTCCCGAGCAGCGCGCATAGCCACAGGCCCCCGGCCAGGCAGGGCCCACCCGGCTCCCCCTCGTCCTAATTGCTGACCTTTCAACCAGCTTCTCTCCAGGCTGCTCACGTCCCTAACAACCCTCTGGTATCTTGCGGGGAACACCGTGGCTGTGGACACCGAGGGGGGACTTTCCTAAGTATTCCTCTCTCCGCCGCTGGTCAGCATCGGCTCACGCGTTTGGAAGTTGTGGTGGAAGCGCTGGACATTTGCAGGGCAAATGAGGAAATGAGTGGGGGGCTGGGGGGGGACCGTGGGGTCTGTCTAGGGGCTGCTGGTTGTTGCTGATCTCTTGTCCAGGAAGTGTGCACCGGGCAGCCAAGGTGCAACACTGCGGCGCAGACAGGAGAGGCTGGAGCTTGGCAGCCATTTGCTGCCTTTCCACGGGCATCCGGAAGCCCACGGCACCGCAAGATTAGACAGTGCTGCTGTCGCAGAGAAGCCCCGACTTCAAATTTAATTGCTCTTTAACACCATCCTGTTTTTAGTGTGGAGGGAGAGGACTGGTCTGTCGAGTAACTCACAGGAAAAAGTAGTTCTCCTGAGACCCGTGAACCCAGCAACATGGCGGTCACGGGTGGAAGGCCGCTTTTACTGGCAGGATGCAGTAAGGCATGCCAGGGGCTCAAAAAGTCTCAGTTCTGTTTTGAGTTGTGTGTAGTTACGTACACACGTATATTTTCAGCTGAGAGTGAACCGTTTTGACACCAGGACAGCCATCTTATACAAGACGGATAATGCGCTACTGTAGCACAAACTCAGGCAGGACTGAGTTGTCGTGTGTTGTACACCCAATAAGAGCCTCACCGTAGCCATTCTCTGCTGCCAGCGTCCCCAGGGCCAGAGTAGAAACTTCCCTGGCCTCAATGTATAGGTTGCAGTCTTGGGTTCAAGTCCAGGGCCTGGGCACTGTCCACAAGCTGTGTTTCTGTTTCAAGCTAGCACTCTACCACTAGAGCCACAGCTCCACTTCTGACTTTTTGGTGGTTAATTAGAGGTCAGAGTCTCATGGACTTTCCTGCCCAGCGTGGCTTTGAACTCCGGTCCTCAGATCCTCAGATCTCAGATCTACTTCTGCTGAGTAGCTAGCATTATAGATGTGAGTCACCGGGGCCTGGCTGTATGATTATTTCATGCAATGCCTGAGATGCTGTGCATCATTAATGATTCTTACCTTCCTTATAGATGAGAAATCCAAGGGTGTGGTGGGTTCTTTTTTTTTTTTTTTTCAGTACGAAGGTTTGAAATCAGGTGCCGGGCGGGTGCTCCCCTACTTGAGCCACACCTGCTTTCCTTTTGTGCCTTCACTTTCTGATGGAGTGTCACTTCTTGGCTGGCTTCTGACCGGGTGCTCCTACCTGAGCCCTCCTCTTAGCTGGGATTACAGGCATGCACCGCCACACTCAGCCGTGAAACTCAAGTTGAAGGAAGTCGAAAACCTTGTGGCCGTGTCGAATTCGAACTCAACTCTGTCTAACCCAAAGTATGTGGCCTTCCTTGTGGCCTTAGGGACTTACTTTGCTTTATTTAAAGGCTGCATTTCCCCGATAGAATCATGTCCTGGTATCAGGAGAGGGGAGATACGGTTCAGCTCATGAGAAGCAGATGTCTGGCCAAACATTGCCTGGAAAAGTCCCACCCCAGGCCCTCCCCACTGCATTTTTTCTTTACTGAGCTATCACTGGGACAGTAAAATGCCCAACATCTAGAAGACAGAACTTGGTTTCAGACAGGAAAATTGTGATAGAGAGAGCAACAGGTTTTCTGGAAATCTGTGTGATAAGGTAACAGAAATAATGGTGCTGGGTTATTTCTTCCCCCTTCTGATTTGATCTGAATTATTTTCAAAACACAAGGGCCCCTGCCTTGAACTTGTACGTCAGCTTACGCAAGCCCGCTGGGTGGGTGGTGTGCAGGAGGAAAGATTATTTTTTCATAATTAACCATTTAGGGCATAAAAAAATCCCGATTCTTCTTTGTGTCTAGGGAAACAGAGATTGAGTGCATACAATGAAAACATTCATTTTCATTTGCTTCGCTATAGAAATTAAGTACAGTGTTCTCTTTGTTATAAAGCCTTGGGAAAGCACACATATACTTGGCTTAATTCGGATTAATCTGCTTACAATAACTTGTGCGCTCATTTAAGTGCAGACCCCCCCCCCTCCCCTTCAAATTGCTGGAATAAATCTGTTAGTTTTTAGACCAGAAAAGTTTTGTTTCGGGAACTGTTTAAGTTTGTTTCCTTCCCCGCTACTTTCTAGCCGAATTCTGGACAAAAAACAATTAACTGATTCGTGTGAAATCTTGTTTGAATGTGAGGATTTCTGGGAGAGAGAGAGAAAAAAAATTACGAGATGGTTTTTACATATTCCAGACGTTTTTCTAGAGAGTCAAGCTGTGGATCTGTATGAAGACAAGGTGGAGAGGGTTTGAGTTCTAATCTCTCCGTGGCCTTCGAGGTCGGTGATGGGTTTTGCCTGATGGGAAATCTGAGGACTTGGACTCACACGGTGGGGTGCACGGGAGCCCCGCACACCTCGCAGAGCGTTGGGGTGTGTGGGGGGATTGTCAGCTGGGCCTCGCGGGTACCCCTCTTCCCTCTCTTCACTAAATTTGCCCAAGCCCAACATTGCCGCCTCCTCCTCCGGATGCCACCAATCCCAGGTCTGAAGGCTTTCCTAAATGGAGGCGGCTTCCGGTGAGTTGGATTTGCAGGGCGTTTTCCTGAGAGCGGCCCGAAGCGGCGGTGGAGGAAGCAGAAGTCTGCGCGTCACCCGGCTGAGCCCGGAGCCTCTTCGCGGCAGACCCCGGCTTCCGACATCTCTACTTTCTTTCAGGCAGAGGGAGTCTCGGGGCTGGAAATGGCCTTGGATTTGAGTCACAAACTCAGGAATTGACCTGATACCAGAAGATGGGATGTGATGAGGATGGTACTGAATCAGAGAGGGACATGACCAGTCCAGGCCAAGGTGGCTCTGAGACAGTTGTTGCCATGTGAGGTTCTGTGTGCATGTGTGTGTGTGTGTGTGTGTGTGTGTGTGTGTGTGTGTGTGTGTGTGTGCGTGTGTGTGTGTGCGTGCGTGTGTGTGTGTGTGTGTGTGTGTGTGTGTGCTGGCACTAGGGCTTGAATTCAAGATCTGGATGCTGTCCTTGAGTTCTTTTGCTCAGGGCTGGTGCTCGACTGTTTGACCCACAGCCCTGCTCTGGCTCCTTGGTGGTTCATTGGAGATAAGAGTCTCCCAGACTCTCCTGGCCAGGCTGGCTTTGATCCTCAGCCCTCAGCTGGGGCAGCAGCTAGGATGACAGGGGTGAGTCACGAGAGCCCGCCAGAGCATCCTCTCTGCAAGAGGAAGCCGGGATTGGGCGCGACCCTCTCTGATCTCTCCTGGGCTGTTTGGGAAGGAGCCTGGCTGTGGCAGCCCACCAGGCCCGAGGCGTAGGGACGCGCAGCAGTAGCGCCGGAAGGCCTGCTCCTGCCCCGGCTCACAGGACAGAGGCTCACGGTGGGTGTCTAGAGAACCCGGGGTGTCCCGGGAGGCAGGGCTGCAACCTCTCCTGGCCCTTCCCGGCTGCCTAAGAGACAGCACAGGAAAAGCTTCCAGAAGAATGTTTCCATCCCAGGGCCGTGGAACACACGTAGGCTTTTCAGATTTCCTGCTCCCTGACCCAGAAGTGACGCAGAGTTAGCCACCTGCCATCTTGAACGAGTACTGGCGTTTATTTTGGAGGGGGGATGTAGGTTCTATGGATGTTGACGGCGTTAACCCCCCCCAAGCCCCTGCTCCGTGTCTGGGGTTCACCTTCTAAGACTTACTATTTCACAAACATTTGCACCTGTCCTGAGACCCAGCCGTGTGCAAGCCTTTCTGGTTGTTATCCCTGGGGGACACAGTAACTAGTCCCGAGCTGGGAAGGTGGCTCAGTGTACAGTGCTCGCCTAGCATGTGCATGAAGCCCTGGGTTCTATTCCTCAGTACCACGTACATAGAAGAAAGCCAGACGTGGTGCTGGGGTTCAAGTGGTAGAGCGCTCGCTTTGAGCAGAAACAGCTCAGGGATAGTGCCCAGGCCCAGAGTTCAAACCCCAGGACTGGCAAGCAAACAAGCAAACAAAAACAGCAGTAACGATTCCCATAGACTGGCGTCCTTTCAGGTATTACAAGAAGTCCAGAGGCGACTTGAGGTAGGACAGGAGGAGAGGAGCATTCTGCAGATATGTTATAGAGCATTCTTGACTATTGGTATCTCGTATTGAATCTCTAACACCACGGTCTCATATGGAATATCCATGTCACTGGGAGATAATTGTGTTTATGAGAAACGCTATGATGTTGGACACTGCTTTTGATTTTTCCCCCTTACCTAGTGTTAGCTATTTGCCTATCAAACTAGTGATGATGGTATTTAATTTTTTTTTTCCTAACTAGACAATCTAACTCACTTAAAAATAATGCCTGTCATTCAGTAGGGCAGAGGTCACTAAAAGAGAGAAACGCAAAGGCCAGCAGAGACACCGTCTTCGAATCCGGAGCAATTACCCGGTTCGCTGGCTTTTGCTGTGACATGCTTGTCACTGTATATGCTTAGAGAAGAACTTTTAATTCTTTTTTGTTTTTGTTTTTGTTTTTCCCCCTCTCATTTCCCCTCCACTGAACCTTGTCACGATGGACAAAGTAATACAAAAGTTGCTTTGTACCTGAATTAGCAAACCATAAAAGCATGATGGAATATTGGTCCCCCCGAAAATTGCGATTTGTTTTAGAAAAGCAAACGGAGACCGCCTCTCCTCTAGACACGCCGGCATCGTTGATTTTTAGCGTTCTGAAACGCAGCAATTGTGTGGAAGTGTTTAACACGGTACATTAAAGTTGGGTGCTCTAAGTTCTATTAACTCCAGGTTTTGAGTTTGGAATCCTCTGAGCACCCCACCATGCACGGAAACACTCCAGAGCCGTTTATAAACACGTTTTGGTGGTTTCTTCTGCCAAGGTGGCTTCAGTTACTTCTGAAGTTGTCTTCCGCCCTGGGAATTTAGGACACAATCTAGTTCGCACTCAACTTTTCAGTTATAAAAACGACATTGTTATTTTTGGGGGGAGGTGTAGGGCAATACTGCAGCAGCGACACCCATGTTTGCCCTAAGCCCATGTCCTGTTATGAAATGCATCCATCAGCCGGGCCAAGAGCACAGGTATGGCTGAGAAATGAATACCCTTGGTATTGCCCGCACTGGCATTTCGACTTTTTCTTCTCGGCGGAACGTCATGGTCAGGTGTATTTTGGAGCCTGTGGATGACTGGCTGCTCATTTTATTCGGCTATTAGCTATCAGGTGTGGAGGAATCCAGCTGTGTTTGAAAGGGACTTACGTGTAAGATGACTACTCCTTGCTCATTATTTATCTGCTTATGTTGTATTTCACATTGTTTTGAAGTTTTGTCTGTTCCAGGACAGCCTGGAAAAGAAAGGATTATAAGGAGCTGTAAGTGAGGCCATATTTATTTCACCTACCAGAATAAATGTGCTGTGTATTTGATTGACTTGACATTGCATCCTTGGAACATTATTATTATTATTGTTGTTGTTGTTGTTGTTGTTGGCTGTGGGGCTTGAACTCTGTCCCTGAGCTCTTGTTGCTCAAGGCGAGTGCTTTACCACTGGGAGCCACAACACCATTTCTGGTTTTTGAGTGACTGATTGGAGATTAGAGTCTCACTGGGAATTTCCTCTCCTGGGCTGGCTTTGAACCGTGATCCTCGGATCTCAATCTCCTGAGTAGCTAGGGTGGCAGGCGTGATTCACCGGGGCACCCAGCTCCTTGGAACATTTCTGTTCGTGTTTTAGATTCCCAGGCCATGCTAGAAGGGAGTGAGGCTGTGTGACGGAACGCTTTGAGAAATCGGTCTTGGCTGTCCGCTCACCGACCCGGTGCCCTGTGAGATCCACGGGCGTCCATCCCTCTGGCACACAACTCCCTGGGAGCCAAGGGCCACGCCGGCCTCCTTCCTTTGCCTGCCCGGCCCTGAAGGCCTGGCCTGGCCCTCCCTCCCCGGCCTCAGCCTGGGACCGCTGTCCGTGAACTGGTGGTCTACCCACCCCGCCGACCGCCAGCTCCTAGAACGGACTCCGCCGTGTTCTGTCTGTCCACCACACAACTGATGACTTAGCCAACTTTCCGGCTGTGACATTCCGACCGGTCCGGGGGATGCACACGGAGGGAGCGCGTGTACTGGTGCACGTTTGTGTCTAGCCCTTCAGGGCTCATGGAGGGTAGAGTTCCAGGTGCAGGAACAGCTCCAGGCTGGCCACACATCAGTTGAGTACGTCAGTGGCTTTAAGGGAAATCTTCGAGGTGCCCTGGTGTTCATGCTAGCACGTGGGTGGGTGTGAGCCCTTTGCTTTTCTTTTAAACGTTGTGCCGCGAGCATTACCAGCAGCGGAACGAGGAGCAGCCGTGGCTGCCTGGGAAGGAGGCCAGGCCGGCCAGGTTTCCTTCTTTGGCCGTGTTATGCGTTCCACAGGGGCAAGGGTGGTGCGTGGCGTTGTAAACCCGGGAAGGGGGCGGGCGATGCTCTGGGCTGGGCCCTGGGCCCCGGCTGCCGGCGCGGTGGGCAGCTCTGGGCCTCCTTCCCGGGTCCCAGTCCATCTTCTGTGAAGCTCAGGATGGGGATTTTTGCTCCTGGCGGTGAGATGCCTCCTAGGCATTCCCTGGGTGGTTCGGACGCTGTTTGGGACTTGCAGAGCCGAGGGTGGGAAAGCTCTCCTCTGCCCACCTCGGGCCGGCCCGAGAGGGAAGAGCGTTCTCCACCACGCCCGCGTGCATCCTGGAAGCTTGGAGCTGGGGACACCTCTTGGGCTATGGGTCACCATTTTCTTCCGGTAGGTTCCAGAACCAGATAGGGTTCGACGTTTTGGACAGCTGAGGAGCGGGGCGTGCGTCTTTGCCGGCCTCTGTCTGTCTCTGTCAACACGCCTGTGCTTGAAGAAACGTGCTTCAGACGTAAAGGGCATCTTCCGATCTTCGAGGGCAGCGCGGGGAGATGGCCACCAGGGGACCTTGCCCAGCTGGCGTCGCTGGTGCCGGGTGACGTGTGGACGCGTGTGGACGCGTGTGGGTGCGTGTGGACGCGTGTGGACGAGTGTGGATGCGTGTGGGTGGATGCGTGTGGATGCGTGTGGATGCGTGTGGACGCGTGTGGACGCGTGGGAATGCGTGTGGGTGTGTGGGTGCGTGTGGATGCGTGTGGACGCGTGTGGACGTGTGAGGACGTGTGTGGGTGCGTGTGGGTGTGTGTGGACGCGTGTGGATGCGTGTGGATGCGTGTGGACGTGTGTGGGCGTGTGTGGACACGTGTGGACGCGTGTGGGCGTGTGTGAATGTGTGTGGACGCGTGGACGCGTGTGGATGCGTGTACGTGTGTGGATGCGTGTGGGCGCGTGTGGGTGCGTGTGGACGCGTGTGGATGCGTGTGGATGTGTGTGGACACGTGTGGGTGCGTGTGGATGCGTGTGGACGTGTGTGGGTGCATGTGGATGCGTGTGGATGTGTGTGGACGTGTGTGGATGCGTGTGGATACGTGTGGGCGTGTGTGGATGCGTGTGGGTGCGTGTGGATGCGTGTGGACGTGTGTGAATGCGTGTGGACGCGTGGACGCGTGTGGATGCGTGGATGCGTGTACGCGTGTGGATGCGTGTGGGTGCGTGTGGGTGCGTGTGGATGCGTGTGGATGCGTGTGGACGTGTGTGGATGCGTGTGGATGCGTGTGGATACGTGTGGGCGCGTGTGGATGCGTGTGGGTGCGTGTGGGTGCGTGTGGGTGCGTGTGGGTGCGTGTGGATGCGTGTGGACGCGTGTGGATGCGTGTGGATGCGTGTGGGCGCATGTGGATGCGTGTGGGTGCGTGTGGACGCGTGTGGATGTGTGTGGACGGTGAACAATGGCGCACTTGGCGCAGGAGACTGGGGAGTGGAGCTTGATCCAGGAAGCCAGCAGAGGCAGCTAATGAATAACACAGCTCTTCAGACGCGCAGGGGAGTCCATGTGCTCGCTGTTGCCAGGCGACCCGGCTCCACACACCGAGCACGGGGGACTCGGACAACCCTCGGAGACTCGGGGCGGGCAAAGGCGGGCCCCGGCGGGCAGGGTTAGCCCTGGGTGCTGGACGCGCGGTCCGGCCGGCATCTCTGCGTGGGCCGGCCTCTCCTCACGTCTGCGTCCTCCGCTGTGGCTCCGGGGAAATCCCTCGTCTTTCTGTCCATGTCCTTCTTCATCGTTCAGGAAGCGGGGTGCAGTGGGGGTGTGGGATCTGCAGGCCCAAGTTAGAAATGCACTCCTCAGGCTTGAGGGGTGGGGACCGCCCGCCTCTCTGGCTGTCCTGTGGGGAGAGTGGCACGTGAGGGGTTGTGACCTTCTGAGAGGAGGGGACGATGGCCGGGGACCACCCACCCTGCCTCAGCCCAGCAGCCTGGAAAACCAGGCCCCCCGCCCCCCAACTGTCACTTGCTATCTGAGACCCCCGGCCAGACCATACTTCCAAAACCAGACCTCCACCTCGAATGGATGGCGCCCCTGTGGACTCCCTCCTGGCTTTCCAGAGGGTTCCACGTGAGGAAAAGCCCCGGCACGGCGGCTCACACACACGGACTCACAGGACAGCGCTGGGACAGGCGGACACCGGGACCCCACTCACAGAACAACGTCCGGGTCATGTGGCATCTTAGGTCTGTCTCACCTTTCACAGCAGCAAGACAAGAAGCGTGACGAAAGACAAAAGCAGAAACGGCGCTGCTGTCCTCGGAGACGCAGAGGTGCCCACGTGGATTAGGGACGCGGCCAAGTGTTTGATTGAGGCTCTTCCTGTCCTGGCCAACGGTTACAAGCTTCAGCCACACGCCACACAGCCACACGTGTCCAGCAATTGTCCAGATTTGGCCTAGCGGTGAATAATGCCAAGCTGTATTTCGGGGGCTGGGGGGTCGGGAAGAAGGATGAACATGGGTGAAGAGCAGATTTTCCCGAAGACAGGGCAGTTCGAATTCACCCGTCCCAAATAGTTCACATACGCATCGCAACGTCCAGACCGGAGATGAAGGAATGACAGCAGCGCACTCACCACCTGACTCCCAGCTCAGACGCTGGCCTTTTCTATTCAATGACACTTTCTTATCTATTATTTCTGTCCCGACCTGATATCGAGCTATGCCGTCATCTCAGAACACAAATCAAAACACATCACCCGCAAATAAAGCCACAGTGCTACTCGAACATCACCAATCTGCCTCTCCTAGGTATTTACCTCCGCTCATTTGTAAGACTGCATTTTCAATATGCAAACACAGGCCAACCGATACAAGGTGTTCAACTTATTTATCAGTGAAGGGATGCCATGTTGGTTGTCCAGCTTCACGCCCAGCCCCATCGAACCGCAAACACGAACTCACTGTCCACGTTAACAGATCGAACAAATGTAACAAAAAAGAAAAAGAAGAAAAAAAGAATTCTATCGCTCCTATAAACATATGCGGTACCAAAGAAAAACAATCGCCTGCCTTCATTGATGGACAAATACTGTAGAAAGTAACTAGTGTGGGTCTAGGAAAACTATTCAAGAAGGTAAATACAACACAAGCGAGGTGACTTACGCAGATGCCGGATGGTACTGTTAAAAGTATGTTCTGTTCATGATTTCTTCTTAGGAAGTTTCCCTATACAGTTGCTTTAGCACTGTACAAATCGCCTTAAATTTTCACTACAAATTTCGCTACAGTCGAAGGAACAATTAATTTTGGTACAGAAACTCATATCAAGTTATAATAATTTCAGCCTCTCTTTTGTAACTGCTGTGTTTTTTTTTCTCCTATGGCTTTAAAGCTAATTCAGGGCGCATTATATACAAAATTAAATCTTACTTTTATAGCTACACCCTTGTGGTTCGATGAAAAGGCTTTATGAGCTAGAAATTAAAAGTACTGGTTGAAAATACATTACATTACACCAGCTATTATTAAGGCAATTTACAAAGTTGGTTGGAAAACTATGTATGTTTTTTTTTTTTTTTTTCCCTACTGTTACTCCTCATCTATTCAGTAAAGCCCGTGGGACCGTTCGGTCTATAATTTGGCAAATAAAATCAATTGAAAAGTAAACAACAAGTCAATGACATTTATCACAAAAAGAAAATTACACCGTACTAGCAGCAACATTTATTTAACCCCAGTATTGTTATGAATTAATGCAGCTCTGTTTCAGTTGCTGTGAGGGATCCAGAGAGACCCTCGGTCGGTGCTGAATTGAGTGTTTTCAATCCGACAGTTTCCTCTCTCTGAAAGAGGAGGAAAAAGGGACAGCATTTGAGAAGGCAGTTTCTATTCTTAAAACTCGCGTGCGTGTTCCCCGAACACGCTGCCTTGTGTAGCACAGGCTGAAACTGACGGAGAAGTTGAGGCCCGGCGGGTTGTGAATGCCTTTCTCCCTTCCCACATTTTTAACCCTGTAGTGATGTTTAAAATCGCTATAATGTATGCGTGCATATGCAAAAAAACGCCGTATTACAGGGCTTTTGTTTCATACGCTGAGGTGATTGATGGCTTTTGCATACGGCTTCATAAATCTTTACGGAGCGGGCTTCTTGTTTGGTTTTGTTTTTACAGAAGAAGCTGGGGGACGCTCCACGTTTCGGTGGGAGGCAGCATTACTGCTGCCTCACGAAAACGCTCCTCAGCAGAGAGACGTCTCTGCCCAGCCCCGGCCCTGAATGGCCTTTATTCAAGATTTCTGTGGAGAGAAAAACGTCACTGTCAGGTTGTTTTAAACTTTAATGTTGGGGTTCGGTGGTAGACGACGAAAACCAAGTTCTCACCAGCTAGTGGCTGGCCAGGGTGGAGGGGCCCAAGGTGGTCTCTCTCTGGGTCAGAGCCCGGCCGTAGCCTGGCCTGGCCCTGGAACAGCAAACCCGGAGTCCGGGAGCCCCCGACACAGGTGACCCAGCCGCGCTCAAGACCACGGAGCCTGGTGCACTGCTCCTGAGCTCCCCGAGAGAGGATGGGGGGATTCCCAGGCGCGGTGTCCCAGAGCAGCTCCTGAGAGCTGGAAGGTAGCTATTCGTTCACGTTTCTGGTCCCGTGAATGGATGGAGCAGAAGAACTGTCCAGGGACCAAGGCTGACATCCGCCCGCCCATTCAGCAAGTCCAGATTCCAGACAGAGATGGGCGGATTAGACTCAGAGGTGGCTGGTGTTAGGCCAGCCCAGGGTGAAGAGGTGCTTGACAAGCTAGACAACATGGATGATACAGGCAGGTGCATCCCCAGGCCGGATTTCAGGTGACTCTGCCCAACTTGACCCGTTCCTAATAGGTATGACTCTCAGCGAGGGTAAGATGAGCATATAAAAGGATGCAGACGTCTCGGGCTCAATGAACAAGTCTGCAGTCCCTATCTGCATGCCGAGACAACTTCACTTCGTTTAGAATAGAAAGGGGAGAAACATTCGCAGTTCTTCACTTGGAAAAGGCCGAAGTAATTTTCCTGACTGGGTTCCCTATTCATAACTCCAGCAAAGAACTAATGTACCTAATTCGATTTCAGGAGAAGTAATTCAATTTTATGATGTCTCCAAGAATTAAATTTATCAAGGCCCATAAATTATGAGAGTAGAATAAAGCATATTAATATGTAAAATTATTTTTTCTAACTAAAATGGTCTGTGGAAGAGGGTGGTTACATTTTTCTTTTTGGAAAAAAATAATTTTGCTCAGAAAATACCATTTTATAATTTTGTAATACAACATTATATTGTCTCTCACTGAAGGATGGAAATTTGGATGCGACCATGGGGCAGTTCAACGTGATGTTAATAATGCATACTATTTATTTCAAATGCTCTGGCTGTCTGAAGTCATAGAACCATTCATTTGAAGCCATTAACCCGGGAATTTCTTTGCTCTCAAGAAATAGGGCTAAAGATCAAATATCTCTACTTACAATGAAAAAGATAGCCATAGAACAATTATTGTAGCCCTAAACAATTAGTTCAGATGCTTTTCTGGTCTCTAAATGAATGATCTTAAAAAAATAACTAATAAGTACATGGGAGGGGAAGACTATATTACTTAGGAATTTTATTAGGCTGTCAATTTAGATACTCATTCCTCAGGCAAAGTGCAACTTCACATTTAAATAAATGTATATTAAACACTTTAAATTGATAGCATCGGCGCCTCCCTGGGGTCTGAATCATTTAGAGTTTTCTAGTATACTGTCGGAAAGTACATTATATTACATTAATCTAGTGTATTAACATCTTTGATTATGCATTCGCCGTCGAGAGGTAGAAGGGTGTGTGGTGTGTTTAAGAAGTTCAACACGCACAGGCAGAATCATAAAATCGGCTAATTATTAAAGCCACAAACCCGTTGAATCTCTGTCCCTAGGTGTTTGTTAACATACAGATCACTAGTTCACGACCACGCAACTGCACAGAGGTTCACCGTCAGGATGCGTGCGGTCTCCTTGCGTCTTTCTTACTGTCAGGATGCAGACTCGCTTATGCTAACCTTGAAAGTTCAAACGAGAGCTTCCGCCTGAAACGCTGCTCCTCAGGGCTGAGATTCTAAAAACCTCACATCACAGCGAGCTGCCTTGTTATGTCAGAGCCTGTCTGACATTATTTTAAATCGATAAGAACAATTCAGCAACAAATTCTTCCTGGGGTGTAGGGATACGCTAAAAAAAACTTAATAATGGTTAGATCTTTACTGCAAGAAAGAACACAGCTCAGTCTTGCTACCTGATTGCAAACAAATAAGGGAATAACATTTATTTATTTAGGGTTTTGATTTATTTTCCATTTGTGGGGTACCAAGGAATCGAACCCAGGGCCTCATGCAGGCTAGCCACCTTCCCAGACGACAGTATAACTATCTAACCAGAAGTGAACTGTTTCATTTTAATTTTTGTGTTTGAAGAAAGATGAAAACAACACTGTATGTTTAACATGTAAATAAATGATTTTCCTGCGTCACCTTTTCAAAATTTGGGAAGAACAAATTTCTAAAAAAAAAACGTTTTGGCAAGGGTTTATTTTAATTGGGCAAAGGAAGAGAAGAGAGAGAAACATTTTCAGATCTTCGTGCAGAGATACCCAGGGTTTTTGAAATGGATTTGAAGAGCATTCATTTAGTATGTAGTGAGGGAATTGGCAATCATTTGTGTATTCGTATGGTGCTAGATTCAAGGGCCAGGAGCAAACACAGTTCAGATAACATTTTCATTATTCACTGCGTTAAAGTCCACCCCTTATTTCTTCTAGACCCTTTCACCCTTGCAAATATAACAGGACTCCTTCATGACTCAAGTCCTTCGTTTACTGAATAAATGTATCCAAGTGGTTTGGTTTTTTTTTTTTTTTTAATTTAAAACATATCATGAATTCAAATTATTTTATGAAATGTTAGCCATATCAGATTGGAACTTTGAATAACCACTTGTGGAAAATTTTCCCCACCTGCTGTCATGTGCTAATTTTTTAAAACTTTCATCTATTTGCAGAAACGAAAAGAAAATAAAAGAAATCGGTATTGTCTTGTGCTGTTTTATCCTCAAAGCGAAAGCATTTGCAAGAAAATGATAGGTCCCCGGTGCTGAGCCTCTTTGCATATTAATTTTGTTAGCCTTACCTCCTGTGGTCTTAGTTCTAGAAGGCCTGTTAGATAATACAGAAGATAAAATTTTCCCCTTGTATCTTTGAGCTAGTAGAAAATACACCGCCTTCTCTTAAAACTAAAATTTGCAGTAGGAGTCACGCATATTTCCCTGATTGCACAAATAGAGATTGATGTCATTAGGCATGTTAAGGACCATAATAGTCAATATTAGTTATATTCCTGGAACCTAACTTCCTGATAATACATATTAATGCAAAGCAAATAGAAATGTCACACAGCGTTCCTAACTGGTGAATGCAGTCCCAGGAAATGTGAACTTTGAATAAAAGTGTGGAAATCATGAAAATTACTTTTCTTGCCTCTGCTCTTTGTGTTACAGTTCACACAGGTTAGGAAAGCAAATCACTCAGGGGTATCTTGGAGTTAGAATGATACAAAAATAAGTTCTTATTTATTTATTTATTTATTTGTGTGCTAGTCCTGGGGCTTGAACTTGGGGCCTGGGCTCTGTCCATGAGCTTTTGTGCTCAAGGCTGATGCTCTACCATGTGAGCCACAGCTCCACTTCTGGCTTTTTTTTTTTTTAGTAATTTTAGTTAAGTCTCACAGACTTTGCTTCTTGGGCCAGTTTTGAATTGTTATCCTCAGATCAGGCATGCGCCAGCAGTACACTGTAACTGCAAAGACAGAATATATAAAAAGATAGACTATTTATACATTTTATTCATACATATGAGTATATATCATAAGTATACATATAATGTATCTATCTTATGTATATCATATATTTCCTCTATCTTCCATGTCTCTGTATATATTTGTTTTTTTTTTTTTTTTTGGGTCCGGTCGTGGGGCCTGAACTCTGGGCCTGGGCGCTGTCCCTCAGCTCTTCAGCTCAAGGCAAGCGCTCTAACACTGAGCCACCTTCCCAACCCATGTATATATTTGTTGTACCAGGAATCACTGAGCAGGCATTGTTGTACTCGATCTCTGCTCCCAGATCTTTTCTTCTTGCTTTTACTTTGATTTTGAGATGGTATCTCACTAACTTTGCCCAGCTGGCTTTGAACTTGAGATCTTTCTGCTTTGTGGGACCATAAGCAAGTGCAACTACCCTTGGGTTCAAGATAACATTACACTGAAATAAATATTAAGGTGGATTTTACACATTTCAAAAACCCAACAAGTATTTTTTTTGGGGGGATGGAAATCAGGACATTTCTGCTTCCAGCTCTAAAACAAATGCTCTTTTCAGCTACAGAGATAAGCCGAAACAGAACGCAGAATTGTTTAAGACAAATTAGTTTGTTGTAGCAACTTGTAAGAAAACTTATGGACCAAATACTGGAAGATTGGGACCTACTATTTATTTTTTTGTCTAAACTTTTAATGCATTTTGTTTTCCTGCTATCAGAATGTGCAGTTTTCTATTAAAGAGTGCGCCGATATTACAATTATAATAGCAGTTTAATAATACATTCCTCTATGCTCTCTAATTTTATTGCTTTGTTTATATAACTATTGAAGAAAACATTATTGAGAAAAATTATTTTACCCTTTCTATATCTGATCAAAGCATGGAAGTCTGCAAGCAGGGCCAAATTATTGGAAAACTCATAAGAGCATTGTGCAAGTGCACAAACTTTCTGACTGGTGTGTATGTATATATATAAATATAATTTTATTTATTTATTTATTTTTGTGCAGGTTGTAGGGCTTGAACTCAGGGCCTGGGCACTGTCCCTGAGCTTTTATGCTCAAGGCTAATGTTTTACCTCTTGAGCCACAGCTCCACATCCAGCTTCTTTTCTAGTGTTTTATTGGAGATAGGAGTCTCACGGTCTCTCCTGCCCGGGCTGGCTTTGAACTGTGATCCTCAGCTCTCAGCCTCCTGAGTAGCTAGGATGACAGGCGTGAGCCACCGGCGCCCAACTTCTCATGATCTTATTTTACAATAATAATAATATTAATTTTTTTAAAGTGTTTCTGATGCGTAGAAAGATAGACCGGGCACGTCTATGGCCTCCACATTTTAAGGACGGGCTATGTTTCCACACACACACACACACACACACACACACACACACACACCTCAGATTTAAGGAAGTCGTTTGCCACAACCAAGCTATCGCCCTGCGAGCTTCGTGTGTGTGTGTGTGTGTGTGTGTGTGTGAGTGTGATCTGTACAGGAGGACACACTGCCTGACAGAAGGGGAGGAAGTCGCCGGACAAGCCTGAGAGAAGGGGAGGAAGTTGCTGGACAAGCCAAGTTCTTCCCCCCCCCCCCCGCCCCCTCTGCGGGCGGCCCCCACCTCCAGGAGGGAGCCAGGGATGGAGTTCTCATCAGCCAGGCGCGGTCCAGATGGGCCTTTGAAGGCCCACTGCCTCGCTCACGCTGCGTCCAGGCCCGCTGACCCGTCCTGCACCCAGCCCATGGGAGTGGAAGCTGGGCGGGGGCTCGGGCCGCCCCCTTTGCTCCTCTCCCCACGCCGTGTTTTTCTTAGCCCTTTCCTCGACCTGCTTCTCCAGATGCGAGAATCCTGTGTCCGCACGGGTCTTAAAAAACATCTGCATCTTCTGTCTAGCCACCACCCGAGGCCTCCCAGGGCCGGGGCGGGGGGGGGGGTTGCGTGGCCTCAGGTGTCACCCACATCGTTGTCAACCTCCGGCAGAAGACACAGCCACCCTCCAAGGCCCCAGCTTTCACCAGGCACACGCCCGGCGTGAGTCCCAGCGAGACAGAACCTCTGTGTGTTGGTTTGTTTGTTTGGGGGGGAAGGAGTCTCACTCTGTAACCTCGAACTCATGATCTTCCTGCTCCGATCCCTTAAGTGCTTGCATTACAGATGTATGCCACTACACCCAGCTACACTTTTAAGAAGTGTTTTATTCACCTGGTATTTATTGATCTATTTTATCTCCAGTAAAATGATAGGCAGATATATTTCCCAGTAACTAGTCATTGCACGAATGAATGAATGAATGAATGCTGACATGATGCTCACTAGGAGGCAGGGGAATGGATTTAGATCACTGATGTAAAGTAATTTGCCCACCCAATAACTCTGGACACATTAGGATATTATGTCCTTTTCCCTTCCAGTAACTTTTAATATTTATCATTTGAAAGAATTTCCCACCAATTACGAGAAATGATTCCTCCTCCTCCTTCTCCTCTTTCTCCTCCTTCTTCACTGGTTCTGGGGCTGGAACTCGGGGCCTGGGTGCTGTCCCTAGGTGCTAACCCCTTTGATCCACAGCTCCACTTCATTCTTTTCGATGGTTCATTGGAGATAAGAATCTCCTAGACTTTTCCGTTCAGGGCTGGCTTCAAACCCTGATTCTGAAATCTCAGCTTCCAACATGGCTAGGATTGTAGGCGTGAGATACTGGCGCCCCGGCTAACCTCTTCTTCTTATAAAATACGGTGTTCAGAACTAAAGTCAGCTCCACAGCAGTAGAAAAACCAGAGACCATAATGACTGGGTTGGATTTTTTTTTTTTAATTCTAAATAAACACTGTCGCTTCAATGTTTGATAAGAAGGATCTTCAATGACACCGGTTGTGACACTGGTATTGAAAGTTCAACCAATTCCTTGCAGAAAACAGCATAGTATACTGACTGTGCCCGCCGAGTTAGCAGGGTTGTACACCGAGTTTTCCTTTCACGCATCCCTGTGTGGTGTGAGACTTAACACACTTGGCAGGCGTGAGGTCTGGCTGGAGAACATTGCCATTTAAAAAGAGAAAAGAAGGCAATGCGCGTTCCCGCGGTTGGGCGCATTTGATGGTTCTAAGGTGTGTCAGGGTTCACCTGTGCAGCCCAGCCCTGAGGGCAGGCGTGAGCTCCCAGAGACCCGGGGCTCCCCAAGTCCAGCTCGGGTCTGAGTTGGGGAGCTGGTGTGTGTGTGTGTGCGCACGCGCAGGTGCACGCACATTGAATTTGTTAACTTAAGAGTGAGACTCGGAGGCCCGGGTTGTCTCTACAGCCTTCGATTCATTCATAGGCACAGTGAGTAGGTATGACATTATTTATGTATTTATCCCCCTCTCAGCGTCCGAGATTTCGATCTCAGTGCACCGCCCGGCGCCTCTCACGAGGTGCTGAACTGCAAAGATGTCACCGTCGGCGTGTGCAGATACTGCCAAGCAGATAACCACAAAACGCCCCAACCTCAGGAAACCTAGACTTGTTTTCCGACCTTCCCTGCGTGGGACGGGGGGGGGGGGGGGGGGGGGGGGAAGAGGGCCACTCACCCGCCTCTGGTGGACAAGGCCCCTGGACCGGCACCAAAGAGAAAATGAAATTAGCACCGCTCTTCTTTTGTTCTATACTTACATTTTTGACAGTTAAATATGTCTAAAAAAAATCTCATGATTTCTGAGACTTCCCATGTCTTGAGAATGGAGATCATTTGCGCCTGTCATACAGAAACTGAAGTATACTTACAGTGACTTAAGGAAAATCACACGTAGCCGTTTGACTTAGTGTTCACAAGCACCTATCTGTGCAGTTAAAAAATTCAAATGTAATGATTCAACGCTGTGTTTCCAATTCTCAACATATTTATATTTGGTTACATTTTCTTGGCTTTTTAGTCAAACGTTTGGTGATGTGTTAGATAACATTAACTTTTGGCTATCTTGAATTACATTTCTGTTTTTAAAACAACACCCGAGGGATATTTTGCTACAACATATTACATTTCAATTAAGAGGGTTTTCCCGTAATTGTCTTGTGTATTTTATGTCAACTGTCGAATAAATAAATATCTTAATCTCTTCCCTGAAAGCAATTAAACTAATATTGTGATATTTTTATATGAGAAGGTCCTCATTTCAACTAATTATGATTTATTGGATGGATCCTCACTTCCGATGATTCTGTCTCCTGTTCTTTAATGTGTTAATTCAACATAGCCAAAGCCTGTCATCGTGACACAAGTTAAGTGATAGTGTTTCATTTTATTTTTTGCTCCCTCTTGTGAAAGCATAAGTGAATTTTTCATTTGATAAAAAAAAAAATGTCAAGTGCATGTTAGCTGGATCTTTTTAATACTGTCATTTTTTAGGATTAACACAATGTCCACTGCAATCATTGCGCTCAGTATTCTTATTTTAGCTCCACTCCCACCAAAACGTAATTTAAACAAATTAGAACCCTGCCTTTTAAGATCAACTACCATCGTATGTGGTTTGCTATTAATTCTGAGAATTGTCCGGAGCCATTAGGAGAGCGAAAGCTTATGCAGCTGAGCAAATAAATATTACATATGCTTGTGGAAAATACTGGTAAAATGACACAAAGCACACAGCGCAAGATCGATGGATGAGTGACTGTCTCATCAGATACATATATATATATGTGTATATCTATATATTTAGGCAGCCTTTATGTGAATACAATGGCTTCACTATCCAACATTTTAAATGATGCTTGAAACACCACTCACTTGACTTGGATGTCACACACAATTAAATCCAACCCATCTTCCCCCGGTTAATAACAGCAATCTCACCAAGTCTAGTGCCTAATTAATACCAGCTATTTGTCACAAAGAGGTGACACATGTCTATGAGCAAGCTTGAAATATGGTTTTGTGCTGAAGGGTCTCTCCAGCCAGCCCTGCCACCGAGAATCTGCCTCACGTGACAACGGCTTTCAGGATTTCCAAAGCCCCCGAGTGGACGGTGTTCAAGCTGGGGCTTTCACGGGCCAGGCCCGGTCAGGCCACGGAGACCTGAGCTGGTCAGAAAGAGTCCCGGCTCCCGTGGCCGGGTTGGGCCTGGTGGACAGCCTACATCCATCCCTGTGGGAATTTACCTTGCCTGACCGGGTTAAGCCACGCAGCAATCACTCAGTTTCTGATTTTTGTCAGCAAAGCATTTTCGTCACAAAGTTATCCCTTCCCGACAACAACTATCCACAGAAATATAATGGTATCTATGGCTGGGGGCTGGTGGCTCACGCCTGACATCCTAGCTACTCAGGAGGCTGAGATCTGAGGATCACGGTTCAAAGCCAGCCCAGGCAGGAAAGGCTGTGAGACTCCTACCTTTAACTCAGCAGTAAAAAGTTGACAGTGGAGCTGTGGTTTCAAGTGATAGAGCGCTAGCCTTGAGCAAAAAATAAAATAAAATAAAACAAAATAAAAATAAGCTCAGGGACAGCGCCCAGCCTCTGAGTTCAAGTCCTAGGACTGGTGCAAACGTGGAAGGAAGGAAGGAAAAAAGAAAAGAAGGGAGGGAGGAAAGGAGGGAGGGAGGGAAAGAAGGAAGGAAGGAAGGAAAAAAGGAAGGAAGGAAGGGAGGGAAGGCGGGAGAGAGGGAGGGAAGGAGGGAGAGAGGGAGGGAAGGAGGAAGGAAGGAAGGAAGGAAAGAAGTGAGAGAAGGAGGGAGGGTGAGCGGGAGGGAGGGAAGAAGGAGGGAGGGAGGAGGAAGGAAGGAAGGAAGGAAGGAAGGAAGGAAGGAAGGAAGGAAGGAAGGAAGGAAGGAAGGAAGGCAGGAAGGCAGGAAGGCAGGAAATGAGCCTGGAGAAGTTGCCGGGGTCACACTTCCCTACAGCTTGCCTGTGGTGTCTTCACGGCTCTGCTGCTCCCAGTTGTACCTCCACGCTCCATAGCTCTTCTTCCTTCCTCGTTTCCTCTCGAGGGGATGAAATGGAGATGTTTCCAAAGGACCAAGGGACTTGGCTTCCCTCGGTGGTTGGAAGGCCCGGAAGGAGCCACTTGGCAAGAGAGCTCGGTGCAAGTGGACACCAAACAACCGTCTCTGTGGCTCATCGGGGGACCAGGCTAAGACTGAAGGAGGCCTCTTCAGAGATAGACCACTAAACACAAAGCTGGGTGGTCTCGATTTTCCTGCTGCCTTCGTAGGGTAGGAGCCAAACGCCTCCCCCAGTGGGAGGCGTGGTTCTGTCGCCGTCTTTCACTGAACTTCCGTGTCTAATATTCTGTTAAATGTTTCCGAGCGCCTAGACAGGTGTCGATGTGGAAAAGCGAGGGACATCGGTGGGTGTGGTAGAGAGAAGTCCTCTCCTTTCCCAAGGTCACATGGGACTGCAGAGCAAACAGGTGGTAGGTAGACTGCAGCCTCCCAGACACACAGCGCACGGCAGAGACACACACAGAGCTCAGCTCACCACAGCCCTGCTCCCGCGCGAGGACGGGGCGGAATTCACACAGAAAGGGACCCTGGGCCCTCAGAACCCCATAGGAACCTGAGGTCAGCCAGGCCTGGCCATCTACAGAGGGAGGAAGAAGATCCCCCCCCCTCCCCAGATCTCTTAACTTATAAATGTGCATTTGGGGATCAAGCTTTCTTGAATGTCAAGCTTCCAATGAGGTTCACCTATGAGTATTCAAAAATAAATATACTTAGCATTCACCGTGGGTGCCACTCACCGGCGACTATCTACCAAGCTGAAGGGATGAAGTCTCGGGCTGAGAGTTTGCAGGTAACCAGTTGTATTTTCTGCAGGTGGCATTCTGGTTGTTGTTGGTCGTGGGGCTTGAACTCAATGGCCTCAGCCCCGTCCCTGAGATCTTTGGCTCAAGGCTAGTGCTCTATCACTTTGAGCCGCAGCTCCACTTCCAGTTTTTGAGTGGATCATTGGAGATGATCCGCTCAAACCACCATCCTCAGACCTCAGCCTCCTGAGTAGCTAGGATGACAGGCATGAGCCCCCCGCCCCCCCAGTGCCCAGCATTTTGCCACACGTCCGGCTTGGTTGCTGGCATCCTGGGGATGATTTCCAGCTTCCCCACCAGATGGTGGGTTTTCAGTCACAGCATCCCAAGGAAAAGAAATAATGGGATGAAAATGGTGGAGACATAACCTGATTTTCCTAGCCGAGAGTGGACTGTCATCAGAGCCAGCCACACCTACTTAAATTTCTCAGGAGGAGCTTCAAAATATGGCCTTTTGGTCAGGACGGGAGTGCGTATTAATTTCTCATAGATTTTTTTTTTTTTTTGCCCATGTGGCCAGTCACTGGATTCTTACGCCGCCTTTGGTCTGAATGCTTTCTTAGAGCTTGATGACATATCTGTGGCTTGGCGTTGTGACCTTCAGCTGACATTGTTCAGGAAGCCCTGAATTTTCTGAGCCACGCTTTATCAAAGAAATACTTCCTTTCTCCTTCCTGGACTTTTTTATTTTCTATGTTAAAAAAAATTCTTAGACACCTCTATAAATTGTAGTTCTATACGGAAGACTGTTCATAAAGTTCCAGTGTGTGGAAGCCAGATCCTGAGCCTGCCTGGTGTTTATCAATACACATCATTTCTATGTGGAGTGCTGAGTGTGTAACATTTATCTAGCGCTTCTTGGCTGCTTTCTTATGAGTTTACGTTGATTCCCGAGTTTCACGGGATGACAGAAAACAGTCTGTCCACCACAGCAGGTCCTCTTGCTCTTCATCACTTGTATTAAAAATCCTAAGTGCATTTCGTTTGCAATTATGTCAGGTAACAAACTTTGACTAATAGGCTGAGTCAGGATAGCTATCATTCTTGGCCAAGCCCTGAGCTCTTCTTAATCTATGTTTTAATTAAAATTTCACAGTGTGACAACTTCGCGCCGCGTTGTATTTCCAGAAAGGCTGCTGTTTGATACCCAGTGTTATTATGTCTATTTGTTTTCTAGGGAAGAAGTTTGTACTTTGTCTTTTCACATGCGTTTTACAGTTTGCTGTCTCAAGATAAAGAACCCAAATTTCCAAACATATGCTTTGAAACAACACACAGTTGATTCAATCAGGCTTAGTAGACACAAAATTTTCTTAACTTGTTGGTGTCTTGAATTGGCTGATGAAGGTACTCGATGAATGTAGAATGCTTGTGGAGAGTTTAAAAATCCCAGGTGCCGGTGGCTCACGCCTGTCATCCTAGCTACTCAGGAGGCTGAGATCTGAGGATCGCGGTTCAAAGCCAGCCTGGCCAGGAAAGTCCATGAGACTCTTATCTCCCATGAACCACCAGAGAACCAGAAATGGTGCTGTGGCTCAAGTGGTAGAGCGCTAGCCTTGAGCTGAAAAGTTGAGGGACCGCGCCCAGGCCCAGAGTTCAAGACCTACAATGACCGTCCATGCCCCCCCGCCCCCCCCCCCCAAATCTCATTACTCTAAAAGCCTATGAAATTCAAAGTCTGTAAAGAGGGGAGCCGGGGCCTGGCTTGTTGCAGACCACGTGGTTCAAGCAGCCTACGCACCACACAGAAGATGGTCCAGCGGGGAAGAGGTGGCTGTAGAAATGGATTAGGACTGGAGACTCAGCCAGCCGGAAGGCGGGCCCAGGGCAGGGCAGAGCACGAGAGTCAGATTGTGTGCTCAAAGTCAGGCTGGCTGAAGAGCCGCAGCCAGGTAGAGCTCCATTCCAGAGCCCGGAGGTCAGCGCCGGGAGGGCCGGGCACAGCCCCGGGAGGAGTCCAGCCAGGGGAGGCGACCCCAGCTGGGAGGTGGCGCTGGGGTTCCTAACATCTGGTGACCCCTGGCTCACAGGTCGAGCCTGCCCGCCGCCGAGGGGGCTCGCTTCCCACGGAGTGCTAACGTGGGGCGTGACTCTGATTTCGTCGTGTGTTTGCACGGTGGAAGGCGTGGAGGATGGCATGCGTGTGCAGTCTGTTCTAGGAATGTCATTTTCCCCAAACAAAAGGGCAGGCTTCCGAGTAACTGAGAGCGGGGCCCAGATTCCCGGAGCTGGAGAAAGAAATGCGTGTGGAGCGCGCATCCCGGGGATGGCCCGAGCCTTTGGCAGGGAGCACTCCTGATTCTTATGCAAGCCGCACAGGACCTGGCTTGGTGCATGGATCCACGGCTGGTGTCTGCGGCTTGACAAGCACAAAGCAGTGACCCCGTCTGTGAGGTACCGGACGGCCTCTGCACCGAGTTTTCCCCACATCCAGTCTCTTTAACCACCGGTGCCCGAGCCTTCTCTTAGGAGTTGTGTAACCGCATTCCACACCCATGTGCCCATTCTGTTGCCGCAGTGTGGCGTTCTGCTCCAAGGCTTCTACACGATTTCCCCGATTTCCCTGTCACATCCCATTCAGCCTAAGGTCCCACGCTCTGTGTTGGACCTGGAGAGCAGGCAGGGCATGCAGCTACAACAGAACTTCCTTAAGAAACTTCGAATAGAGCTTTCCTCGCCAGCGTTCCTTACAGTTAGATGTTCTAGCTCCCCAGAGTCTGTAAGGAATCCAAATCACCTCCTAAACAGCGAAGGGGGGCGGGGGGTGTCCATCTGCGATTGCAGGCCACGTCATGTGATCGGCCACAGCGACACAGCCATAAAACCGCTACTACCGCTGGACAAGACAGACCGACAGCCGGCAAAGCACGGGCGTCCTCTGCGCGGCGCCCACTAAATTCGTCTCAGTTTTTCTAATTTTTTTTTTTAAAAGGCTTTGGTTTGAAATAAAAGCGAAGGGAGGCTCGGTTAAATATTAAACTCTAGGAGATTAAAAGTATAATTTCCTTTCCTCCTCTCGATTCTTTTTCCATCCCAGCGTCTGGCAGGCCGCAGTCTCAGAGCTCGCGATCCTGTTGTTTATTATTATTATTTTTCCAAATTAAAAACGCCGCGACCACCGCAGCATTTTCGCACGGCATGAATATTTTATCGCACGTTGGGAAAGAATGATGGCCGGGGCCCTTCACACGCTCAATTTTTCATTTAAATATTTTACAAGGAGAACCCTACCGAGATCCATCTTCCTCGGGTGGGCGCCCCGGTGCGTGTCCCGGAAGGGAGATGCAGTATGGATTGTTCTTTCCCCGTCAGTGCATTTGAATTTCATAGCACGGAGAGGCAGAGATGGCTTTCTGGGGTCACCTCTCCAACTCTGGGGTTTTGCTTCCTCCGTGCAGATTTTAAAAAAAAAGGAAGAAAAAAGAAGGCTCAGGTGCCTCGGGGCTCCGTGCCCTGCAGACACAGAACGAGAACAAGCCGCAGTGGACCACGCCCCAGGGAGGCATAATCGCGGGTCCTTTCTCTCTAGGTGTTCCCCAAAGCAGAGGAAGTTTAGAGCGATGAGCGAGTCCACGCCTGCCACTTCCCCAGACTTTCTAACCGCACCAGCCAGCGTCATTAACTTGGCACCATGACATCTGCCTTTACCTTTCTCTTCTTTCCAAACTACCAATGTTGGTGGGGTGTTTCCTGGACTTCCAGTGGAAGAGCAGCGTGTTCCACTATTGGAAAGGCGGTAGTACTGGTGACGGATCCAATCAAAAGGGCTTTAAAAAAAAAATTCTTTTCCAGGGAGGGGAAAGAACTGATTTCAGGTAAACTTGAAGGTTTATGATCGATACTTTCGAATTGTAGATGTGAAATAGCCAGGCTTTGCAGGGTTTAAAAGCAGACAGGAGAGGAAAGAGGTTCAAAAGAACACTGAGTTTAAATTGGACAGAAGAGTAATTTAAAATATTAGCTAGGCGCAGTGGTCCACACCTCCAATCCCAGCTCCGTGGGAGATGGAGATTGGGTGGATTGATGCCAGCCACGGAAAAATTAGTAAACTCCCTCTCAGAAAATGAGTTGGGTGTAGTGCTATATGCCTGTAATCCTAAACTATTCAGGAAGCTGTAGGTAGGGGGATTGTGCTGAGAGGCTGGCCCTGGGCAAAAATGAGACCCTTTATTTGTATTACTCTAAAATAAGACAGCCCTGACAATCAAGGAGTAGATTAAAAAAAATGTGGCATCTATACACAATGGAATTTTACACAGCTGTTAGAACAATATTAGGTCATCTCCTGGGAAATGGATGGACCTAGAACAAATCGTGTTAAGTGAGGAAAGCCAAGCTCAGAGCCACCAAGGATGCGTGTTTTCTCTCATGTGGAAGCTAGATCTGAAATCGGTTGGGACTCTAGGCGTGCACGCACAGGGAGACGTAAGGAAGACGCTCTTAGGAGAGGAACAGGAAGGCTCAGGTCCTGCGTGCCTCTACTCCACAAAAATCATATGTATCAAGACGAAACCATCGTTCTTTCCCCCCTCTGTTGTTGTTTTGGTTTTTTCTCTTTTTGCCTTGCTTGTTCATTTATCTCTCTTTGGGAGGGTACAGGTGGGCACGGAAATGGAGGGACCAAGGGTGGACAAACGCAGCGGTGGTTCTCACCAGACACCGTGTGGAACATGAAAAATGGGAGCGAGTGAGGGAAGGGGCCTGTCCCCCAAAGGAATGCCTTTGGCACCTGGCTTGTGCCTCCCTCACCGCTCTGCACACCACCTTTATAGCCACAGTAGGAGAACCACTCTTATGAAACATCGGCCCAAAAAAAGCATTTAATATATTTGAGTTTTCATCCGAATGGCAATTCTGGGACCCTTCCCGGGACTGATGAGGGCTGGGAAGGCACTGGAAATCTGGGGGCTAAGTAAACAACCTAGGCCGTTCGAAGGGGCAGGCTAGCTGGGCCAGTGCGGCCCCCGGACGGTGACGAAACTCCTAAGAAGCCATTGCGTAAGAAGTCTTTCCCGCATCCCGCCAGGCCCCAGGGTCATCGCTGAGCTCGGCCTGCGATCCACGGGCCCTCATGGCTCAGACCTTTCATTTTCTTTATTTCTTTTTTTTTGGTGGTCATGAGGCTTGAAGTCTGGGCCTGGCGCCATCCCTCAGCTCTTCAGTTCAAGGTGAGCGCTCTACCATTTGAGCCACAGCGCCACTTCTGGTTTTCTGGTGGTTCATTGGCGATAAGAATCTCATGGACTTTCCTGCCCGGGTTGGCTTTGAACCGCCATCCTCAGATCTCAGCCTCCTGAGTAGCTGGGATGACAGGCGTGAGCCACCGGCTCCCGGCCCTTTTCTAACGGGGGACTTACTACCCAGGTGGGGTTCACACGGGGAGAGGAGGTGGCATGGTGGGCATAGAATCCAGATGGTGCCAGAGAGAGAGAGAGAGACAGACAGACAGACAGACACAGACAGGGGCTTGCGTGGTGAAGACTCCCGTGGCAGGTCTGCCACCTCTGTGGAATGTCACCTGCTGATTTCTGTGCCACTTGAGCCTGAGCCGTGACAATGGTGGCTGGAGGAAACTCTCGCTGCAGGTAGGGAACACCGGGGCTCAGAGTCCGAGCAGCGTGGGTTGAAATTCTGGGCTTCTCAGCTCTCTTACTGCATGCTGGACCCGGACATCCATTCACCATTCATTCACTCATTCGTTCACCGAGTGTGTTTGACCAGGATGAAGCGGTCACGCAGACGCTTCTCTTTTGGACAGTGTCTCCTCTTCCTTTGTTTTGCCTGGAGAGGAGAACGTGGTGGCCACAGCCTCCTCCCTGTCCGTCCGCCTTCTCCACCCCGCTGGGCAGGGCAGGGGCTCAGGCCGCTGCGGCCAGGCCGGGGACAGGGGTGCGGCGGGAAGAGGAGCAGATCCAGGCTCTGGGTCTCACCTGCGGCACGCACGCACGCCGGTTTTCATTTTTTGGTTGTTTCCTGGCAACGTGTCAGTGGGGTAGCAGGATGCCGTGGCAGGTTCCCTGCTTGCAATGCAAATGGGGCTGTGGAGTGTGTGCTGCTTTGAGCCTTGTTTTCCTCCCTCCCTCCCTCCCTTCC
Organism: Dipodomys spectabilis; assembly: GCF_019054845.1. Taxonomy (NCBI): domain Eukaryota; kingdom Metazoa; phylum Chordata; class Mammalia; order Rodentia; family Heteromyidae; genus Dipodomys; species Dipodomys spectabilis. The sequence continues at coordinate 64,569 of NW_024870899.1, forward strand.
TTCCCTTCCCTTCCCTCTCCCTCCTCCCCCTCCTCCCCCTTCCTCCTCCTCCAGCAGTAATAGAGTTTGAACTCAGGACCCCCGGCACTTGTCATGCAGATGCTCTACCCCTTGAGCCCTGACCCAGCCCCATTGGTGTCTCCCAGACAGGGTTTTGCGTCTGGGCCTGCTCTGCCCCCGACGGCCAGATCTCCAGCTACCTCTGCATACCTCCCGCAGCGCCAGCCGCCCGCGCAGGCTGCTCATTGAGGTGGGAGCATCACGGCTCACAGCCTTCCAGTCTCTGGAATCACAGGTATGCACAGGTATGCGCCACCCTGTCTGGCTGCAGAGAGAGAGAGAGGAGAGCGAGCGAGCTTGGAATGAGCTGGCCCAGGCACCTGTTACAACGCCACTCACTGGCCCTCACTGAACAGGCCATCCTGAAGCTGCCTATTGGGTGCAGAGTCCACACACGGAGCCGCAGGTCCGGGGAAGGCAGGCACGGAAAATCCCTGCCTAGAGTTGTCCAAAGCTGGGACCGAAATCACAGCAGGCGCAGCAGGAACAAGGAGTCAGAGGATTTGAAGCCAAGTCCCGTCACGCAGTCCACACACACCTCTCCTGAGCAAACGTGCCAGGACATACCAGGCGGAAAAACCCTGAACACGGACAGGTGTGCCAGCCGGGCCGCCCCACGCTGTGTGTGACACACAGGCCCCGGCCGGGCCCGGGGGCTGCGGCCCGCAGGCGCGCTCAGTGGGGAAGGGGGCAGTTTCGGTGAGGGGGGGCAGTCGGCTTCCAGACCCACGTTTCCTGGGCGGCCCATGAGTGGGCAGGATACTGTCTTCCCGTCAAGCGAGTTTGGAGATCACACTGGTAGCGTCGAGAATGACCATAATATGTTTGGGGATGGCGAAGGGAGTGCTCTGGTCTTCGAAAACTGACTTTCAGGTTTACTTTGAGTAGGATAATTATTCAGAAAGTGTTGCCTTTTATTTTTGTCTTTTTTTTTTTTTTTTTTTTTTTTACTCTTTATTAAGTAAGGCTTGCCAAATTGACACTCACATCATGAGATCTTCTTGTCTTGTGTTGTTTTCTTTTTAAACCTAGTATGTCATTTTGCTGGGGCTCTTGAACCTGTATCCATAAAACCTGCGCTGCTAAATAATTCCAAAATAAATATCACTTGGTTTTTATCTGATTGCAGGCGTGTAAATATCTTTCCTGTTTTTGTATTAAGAGAAGAGAAAACCCACAAGACATAGCTATTTTTTTTCCTTCTTGACAATCGCTTGAGGAAAAATGGTAATAAACAGCCCAAGTTCTGTGTGCAATGGTTGAAAGCCATTTGCTTTGTAGGAAATAAATTGTAGTTGTAAGTACCCCAAGTCAAAGGCCTTTGCAAGCTAAGACGCCCGTCTCTGAAATGCAACTTTTCCTCCTTTTTTTCTCTTTTTTCTTTTTGCTGGATGAACAGCCTAATGTTCCATGCACTGTATGAGAAGTAGCATTTTATGCAACATTGAAAGAGTCAATTAATTTGCATAATTTCATGAGTGTTACCATGACTGTAAGGTAGGCTAGCTGGTTCAAGAGTCTCGTCTGCCCAATATTTTTCTTTTCTTTCTATTTTTTTTGCCATTTTGACAAATTAATCATTAAAAAAACAATTAATTATACTTATGACCAACTGAAGCCTGTACCCAAAGGTCCTACATTTTTATAGCAGAAATCAAATATGAATGTGAGCAAAGCCAGCGATTTCCTGAACACTGTCCACAGTCCACAATGCCTCAGGCAATGTTTTGTTTCCCATCGGGAGACTTCAGTAAAATTAATGAGGGGGGGAGTTTATTGTGATACGTGGTAGGCGCAGATTCACTAGTCTAGAACGGAGCATTCTGATGACATCAGAACTCTCAGACCTTAGACCCATCACACACGACCGATGGACAAAGTCTGTTTTCTTCCTGGAGAGAAAGCAAACAACTCATTCCTTAACATCTTGCTCCTCATGGCCCAAGTAAAGAAATTAATATTCATTCAGGTGATGTATCTCACATCTGATATGTGGAATGATCAACAGCACGTTTGAAGAACTAAAGCTTTAAATAAACACAGTCATTCGACAGTGGTAAAAGTTGTAAAATGAAACACTACATGGTTAAGAATTAATAACATGAACAACCGAATTCACATCAACTGAAGAACGAGGCTGAAATTTGGTTCTTAGTTTCTCTGGGGAATTTTCTACCAAACGTTATCATCGGAGAGGGGTATTTTCTGGGGGGGAAAAAAAATCGGCCGCATTCTTTTAGAAATTTGTGCGTTTGGGAATGGTGCATGGGCACTATGGGGAAATATGTAGAATCTCCTGACAATAACAGAATGAGTCCAGCCAGATATATTTGGTTGACTTAAAAAAATGGGAATATCTTTTTTTTTTAAACTTAGATTCTAAGTTCCCGCATAGGCACTGGGAAGACACTTGTGAATATGTATGTCTTCAACAATTCCAACGTGTTGAAAATCAAAAACTCAGAGGATCATCTGTCGTAATGTTCTTATTGGAGCTCAGCGGCCTTGGCAAGTTACATTTTCAATTTCTACTCCGCGTCTCACAAGGTACTTTTCATCTTTGAAGAGGACTGTCGCTGAGGATGTAGGCGACAATGGCTCTGAATATGTATAAACCCTCCATCCAGGAAGCATCGTTGGCAAATGCTCATGTATTTTCTTTATATCAAAATCATAGACAAAAGAGGACTTGCATCATCTCAGGCAATTATCAAATAGAATTAGCCCTGAGCCCAAATACGGGTACACTGTGTCTGGAGTAATACACACTTTGCTTTAGGAACCCACCCACAATTCAATTCACGGAGCTAATCACTTCGTAAATTTTCTAGAGTGTACTGAGCACAACACACATTTCCCCTCATTGCTTCTGCTCAGTTCAAAAGTGAACAGCCTGTGGCTCTTGTATTTTGCACACACCCACAAAAACCGTTCTTCCCAACCTTAAAAAAAACAACACCAAAACAAACAAACAAAACCCCACAAGAACCACACACAAAGCATCTACATTCTGTGTGAATCTGCATTACTAATTCACTGTAAAATAGATCCAGTTGGAGTACTTGTTTTTGCATTAAATTAAGCCTTTGATGTTCTTTAATGCTTTGATTTAGCCTCTAATTTGCTGGAGCACAAATGCACCAACGGGGGTGTTGAAAATATCACGTTTGCAGCGCTAGCCCCAGCCAGTCACCCCTCCCCCACCAACAAGTCATCTTCCTATCTGGCTGCACAAAACTGCACTGAAAAAGTAGCCATTGCTTTGAAGTGTCGCTCCAATGATAGGTTTTAACCCCACGCTTCACCCTGAGATTATTTATACAATGCCGGTGTAATTCGGACTCAATTCCAGACGTCCCGTGCATCGGGAGCATCACCGGCTTCACCGGAGGGAATTTCAGATCATTGCCGAGGGTAGCACTGACCTGTGTTTGATAGGGTTAGATAGCATCGGGCCGGTTTCCCGTACACTCTGTGTGCATTATTTAACTTTCCGGAATATCCTGGATGGTGGATACGGGGGTGACTTTTTGGGTCTTTGAGCAGCCCAGGTCTCGGGGTGGTCTTTCCTGGTCCAGCCACATGGGCTCCATCAGCTCAATGATGCACACGCACGTGTGTGTGGCTGCCTGTTCAGACTGTGAGCCCAAACCACTTCACGCGTGACAACCACTGATGGTTTTTTTTTTTTTGAGGGGGATGTCTTTCATTGTAAGTTTAGTCATGTGTCTCTTTCTACTCGGGGTAAGTGACATTGCCGGGGCTTGACAGCAAAAATGGACACATCCACCATGCTGGTTAAATTGTCTAAATTTATTACATTAGACATTTCCTGCCAAACACCTCTGCCAGCGGGAAACAGAAACGCTCCTTTTGTACCCAGGCAATGGACCGCTGTCATTTTTTCTCCCCTTTTCTGGCTTTGTGATCATTTTCCAGCCTGCATTTGCATCCGAAGGGCTGGATGCCACCTTCCTCTTCATTCCTCGCCGGTGCCGGTGACAAATGATTTAAAAGGAAATTTATGTAAAGCGAAAGAACGAAACAGAAGCCGTCACGTGACCCCGGACATGTGTTTCCAGGCACACACACACACACACACACACACACACACACACACACACACAAATAACTGGTTCTGGATTTCATTAGGCCATAAACGATCACATAGGTTAAGAATCTGCTCGACAGTAATGATCTTTTGACTTTAGTGATAAACAGGAGAATATATATTGCCTCCTTTTTTTTTAAAAAAACTGTCTTTCTCCTCTTTCCTCCTTTTGAATCAATGTCTATATCAAAGTGAACATACATTTATGTGTTTGGTTAGTTTGGGATATTACCCAATATAAGACTATGAGTTGGGCTTTGACTTAGTTGTATGTGAACTTCTTTAAATCCAGATTTTGGAGACATTGTGAAGAAAAGCAACTCGATGGTCACTCAATGTGTTTACCATCGTACGCAGAATACCAGAGATGGCGTGATGTTTAAGACTCCTGAATGTTCGTAAGAGAACCAGAAACAGAAATGAGTCACCAGGCGCTGGTGGCTCACACCTGTCATCTTAGCTGAGATCTGAGGATCGTGGTTCAAAGCCAGCCTTGGCAAGAAAGTCTGTGAGACTCTTATCTCCAGTGAACCACCAGAAAACTAGAAGTGGCGCTGTGGCTCAAAGTGGTAGAACGCTCGCTTTGAGGAAAAGAGCTGAGGGACAGCGCCCAGACCCTGAGTTCAAGCCCCACGACCGACAAAAAAAAAAAAAAAAGTTAACTGTTTGGACTTTTTCCCTCTCTTATTTTACTTAGAAATAACACATCATATTCACATTACTTTAAAACCGATGTAGTCACATGGACTTGAATAATACATTTTCAGTCCCGTCCGGAAGATGTTTGCTTACCCACATAAAGTAATTTGCTTCTTTAGCACAGCTGGGTTTCCTTTTGCGGGTGTTTTATTTTTTATGAAGTAAAGAGAAAACATTATATATATATATATATATATATATATATATATATATGTATATATTTGTAAACCAATGTTTTAATCTAATTGATGACAACTGAATGGCCCCGGATAGCAATGCGCCGGGTGAAGCACCTTTCAATTTGCACATTTTAGGGCCTACTACGCAGAAGAAGTGGAGCGTGAGACAAATGAAAAAATATGAAGTTCATAATCGAGGGAGACCTGCATGTGAGCAGCCATAAAAAGCCATGTCTGCCAGCTCAGGTGGAAAAATGTTGAAGTGAGAAATGTATTCAATAAATAGCAAACCCAGCGTGGGGCTGTGGCGGCTGTGTGGACGGCGCTCCGGAAGCCCGGGGAATGGGAATGGCGGTAGATGGAGCGTGGGTAGTCCTGCTCCGCGGCGTGGGGCGCTCCCGACCCACGGCGTCCGCTGGGAGTCTAACCCTTAACTAGCTTCACCTCCACTCAATTTAAAATGCCACGGTCTTCTTATCATCTAATTTTCCAGAAATTTTTTTTTATTGAAAATATTCCGGTGATGGAGTGTGTGGCAGAAACACGCTGGAAAGGCTCACCGACGGGAGAGGCCCGGTCCTGAGCAAAGTTGGTAACCTGTTGTGGCCGAAACTTTCCCTGCCCGGTCCTGGGACTCAAGTGTCCCCCATCTGGTCCCCACTGGTCACGAGCGATCTTCCTTGGCCTGGCCTGTGTAATACTCCTCCCAGCACACAGATCCCACCCTTCCAGGCAGGTTTTTCTTTTCTCCCTGAAGCAAGAAAAACAAAACAAGACAACCCCCCCCCCGTCCCTCCCCCCAAACCCCACAGTTTCTCTGCTAAGTTTCTTCCAAGGATATGAGCCAGGCCACAGCATTTCGGGTCCAGATTTGTCTTCTACAACTTGCCGCGCAAATGTCACCACAACATTATTCATTTCCTTAAAAAACAAACCAAAATGGGGCTGGGAAGGTGGCTCCGTGGTAGAGCACTTGCCTTGCATGCATGTAGGCCCTGGGTTCGATTCCTCAGCACCACAGAAGCAGAAAAAGCTGGAAGTGGTGCCGTGGCTCAAGTGGTAGAGCGCTAGCCTTGAGCTGAAGAGCTGAGGGACAGACCCCAGGCCCAGAGTTCAGGCCCGAGGATGGCCAGGACAACTGGGGGATATCACCTATGAAAAGGAAAAATCAGTTCTTAAATGTGTAAGTGCTATTATTGACTGCCCATTGAGCTGAAGCCAAGGGTAAGGATTTTGACAAAATGTTTAACAGGTTTCAGTGGGGACAGCAGTATTTCCAGTACCTTTATATATCCAAAGGATCTATTAAATTAATCTATTAATTGCTACCCAGTTATGATCATCCAGGACATCCAATTATTAATGAGCCATTTGAAGATGAAGTGCTTACTTTCCCTTTTCTTGTTCCGAAAGACCTTCCTGAGGTTATATGTCTAAAAACTGTCTTGAAGTCTCTGTACGGAGGGGCTGTGCCGTTCCACACAGCAGTTTGTGGGTGCGATGTGTCTCTGTTTTCTTCACCCCTTCCATCCTCCTCCCCGTCCTTCCCAGCCCCCTACCTCCAGGCTTCCTCGGTGGCTTTTCTGACTGCTTCTCCCCCTCTCCCCACTTCTCTCCTCCTTTCTCTGCCGGCCTCCCCCCAACCCTGTGCGCTTCATTCAATGTCGGGCAGATTTACACGATCTCTTTTGAAAGTTGTTCTTCATTGCTTCTGGTCAGAGCTGGCTGAGCGTCTTCCCCCAAGGCCTAGGGAGCTACGCCACAGCGCTGGCCCAGGAGGGGTTCTGTGGAAATGAGCAATCGAGGAGGCCACCCACAGGAAAAACGCTCTTTCCGAATCCTCTCCCTGCCCCCACGCGTGTGCAAGCGTGAGGATGGCGGCACGGTCCCTCGGTCATTTTGGGGGACTTGGGGGGGGTTGCGTGCCTTCTGCCATGCCCTGCGGCTGGGCGCCCTAACCTGCTGCTGCTCGTGAGGCCGGCGTGTTTTGAAACCCATTTCCCTGTAGTCCCGCAGACACCCGGCACGAACGAATCCTTGGAGAGCATTTCCCTGAGCCTCTCCCTTCTTGTGACCCTTGGGGGAGGAGGAACAGACCAGAACAAGACCAGAGGAGCCACCCAGAGAAGGAACCCTCCCTCCGTGGACAGCCCTGGGGCGGAACTGGTTCCCAATCTGTTTTAGTAGCTAGGGGTTTGTTTGTTTGTTTGTTTTAATGTTAAACAAAGGCCATCTCTGCAGCCCTTCTTGCTTACTCAGACAGCGAGTTAGTTGGCAACCCGGGAGCTCTGAAACAAAGGGCTAAATGTTTCCAAAATGGCTCCACAGTTTGCCCAGCCAGCGAGAACACACTTTACCCTTTGGACAACGTGGGATAAAACAAAACGAGGAGCTACTTCTTTGAACCGGGGCCAAGAAGGGGGGCGCGGGGTCTTTTTTTGAGTGGAAACAGCTTTCCTCCCAGAAGATCGGCCTCTGCCTCTGTCTCCCTGTCTCCATCTCCGTCTCCCTCTTCTTGATAGAAAATGGAGGCACACAAATGATTCCGTGAAACACATTTCTGGTCACATTTACGCCATCACGGAGGTTAGGTTCTTCAGCCATGCGGTTTTTAGATGCTCAAGACGGAAAGGAATGTTTTTGTCCACCGGTGATAGGGAATAATTAATCAGCCGCTCACTGGCGGGGGGACGCGGGGCGTTCAGCGCCGCTTGTAAACCAGGCCGGATAAGAGGCCTCTCAGCAGGCCCTGTCACGTTACCTGTAATTTTTCACATGCGTGTAGTTCATCACGGCTCTCGGATCCGTCATCTCCGAGGACTTAAAAATTGATATATCAGTCTCCGCATAAAATGCACTCACTCCCGTGGACCCACTGTTTACCGGCCTGCCCCACCTCCTGCGTCGCATCTCCACACACAGCGATGTTTCAATGTGAAATGAAGTTTCTTCACGCTGTGCTTCTGAGTGGAACACAGAGGAGCCCTGTGTGTGATAAATGGGGCCCGTTCCGCCGGCACCCTTGCGAAACAGCGCGACGTGGGGCCGGGCTGGCTTCCTCTCGCGGCCGTCATTCGAGGCCTTGCGTGCGGCCTGCGGCCTCCGTGGTGCTGGCATGGCGGCCTGAGCGTCAGCTCATCTCCCAACTTACTTAGAAAGGAGCAAGAGGCCACCACGGCTGTGGAATGGTCACGGGTAAGAGAGAGGCTTGAGTCAGAGAGAGAGAGAGAGAGAGAGGCCAAGCAAGCGATCGACCCTGCGTCTCCACTCCACGCATGTTTATTTACTGTGTGGGAAGAAAGGAAATGTATCTCAGATGTCAGTGGCTCCAATTCTCTTCCTTGAAAGTGGAGCCAGCGCCCAAGTCTGACTTTCAACAGTGATGACAGAGCGCAGGGAATTCAAACAAAACCCAACCCCACAAACCTCCCTCATCTTGCTCAGCTTCCTTATTTAATTTCCTTATTCCGGTCAAAAGACCCACAGTTAGTGTTTTTCCTTCTTTCTTTGTAGGGGACACACGTGTGCTTGGTGGCTGGGTCTCATCGTACCCACTGGTAAACCATGGCTGGTTCGCTAAGCCTGCGTCTGTCTGGGCCTTAGAAACGCGGTATTGCTGTCAAAATGGAAGTGATAAACTTTTTTTCCTTTCAGTGTGTCTTTAAAAAAAACAAAACATCACCTTTCAATAGTTGGGCAAAGGAGGATTCAATCCAACCTTTCTGAGCGGTACGTCCGCGCACAGCACATCTCGATCAGTATCTTGGGCTGCGCGTCCTGCGAGTGGCTACCGGGTTGATAGATTGCTTTGCCGTGGAAGGTAAAATCGGTTAACCACAAGTGGATTCTAATAATATTTTACATGTGTGGCAGCGTTGCAAATACTCAGGGGTTTGTCTTTGAGGAAACATGTTAGCTAGCACTTTTATGTCTTTTTTTTTTAATTTAAAAATATTTTCAAGTGCGTAGTTCCCCCAAGAAAGCCGGGGGGAAAAATACCTTCCGGGGAGATTTATTTTTATGTGAAGGGTTTAACCAGCAGATAGATGGTCGTGTCTATTCTTGGGAAGAATTGTGAGAATTAGCACTGTTTACATCGGTTGGGGCTCTACGGTGTGTGCTGTGAACACACACTCATGGGAGAATAAATATTTCTGACTGTATTTGTGTAACGGCACCTTATCTTTAGGGGAGAAAATCATGTCGAATGAGGTTGTTCAGCTACTGTGAATGCCATTATGCACAGAAAGGCGCTACCCACATTAACTAGAGGTAAGTGTTTTGTATTACTTGTATGTTTTATGTTCAACTGTGGAGACAAGACTAAGCAAATCCATGTGTGCGTGTGTGTGTGTGTGTGTGTGTGTGCGCGCGCACGCTGGTCTTGGGGTTTGAACTCAGGGCCTGGATATTGTCCCTGTTTTATGCTCAAGAATTGTGATCTCTACTACTTGTCCCAAAGCTCCACTTTGAGCTGTGTGTGTGTGTGTGTGTGTGTGTGTGTGTGTGTGGTTAATTGGAGTTAAAAGTTTCATGGACTTTCCTGCCCAGGCTGGCTTCAAACTGTGAACCTCAGATCTCAACCTCTTGTGTGGCTAGGATTACAGGCATGAGCCGCCTGGACCCGGCTTTATTTTCTTTTTGATGATCTGATTGATCTACACTTTTTTTTTTCCAATATTGGATTTGAACTCAGGACTGGGATGCTTGCTAGGCAGTTGCTCTACCACTCGAGACCTTTTTACTGTCTATTTTTACTGATGTGGTTTTTTTCTTGATAGGGTCTCATTTCTGCCCCAGGATGGTTCATCCAAACTTCCCACAAAGTGAGGATGAGCAGACAGGTGTTTGCTTCCATGAACAGACAGATGTGTGCCCAGCTCGGTTGTCTGGCATCAGACTGTGATCATTTGAACCAGGATCAAGGCTAGCTGTATTTGCACAATCTGGATTTCCTCCCTTTTCATTCTTTGGCTGAAATATTTAAATGCAAACCATGTGATTGGCACTACCTTCAAAAAAAAAATCAGATAATTGGAAATTCCGCAGCAAATGGACAGGGGGTTAGGAATGAAACTGCCAGATGTCAGTGGCAACTTGGATTTTATTTGCAGTGTCCTCAAAGTTACATTTCAGTTTTCATTGTTTCATACGCTTAAACTATGAAGTTTGGATGCTGTAGAATCCTGTTTCATTCCCTCCCTCCCCTCCTTCCTCCCTTCTTCCTTTCCTCCCTCTTTCCTTCCTTCTTTCTTCCCTCTCCTCCCTCTCCTCCCTCTCCTCTCCTTCCTTCCTTCCTTCCTTCCTTCCTTCCTTCCTTCCTTCCTTCCTTCCTTCCTTCCTTTTTTATCTGCATTTTTGTGCTGGTCCTGGGCACTGTCCCTGAGGTTTTTTTTGTTTTGTTTTGTTTTGTTTGGGTTCAAGGCCAGCACTTGAGCCACAGCTCTCCACATTTGGGTTTTGGGTGAAAATAAGAGTCTCACAGATTTTCCTGCCAGAGCTGGCCTCAAACCATGATCCTCAGATCTCAGCCTCCTGGATAGCTAGGATGACAGGCATGAGCCACTGGTGTGGGGTCATTTGTTTTCTGAGTGTTATGACATTCTGTATTTGGGAACATGAAGGAGATATCTAGAGTGAACAAGAGGAAGAGTAAAAAAGATACAAACACCAATTTGGTGCATTCAGTGCCATGTAGTGAGTATTAGCTATCTGCCAAGAATGGCGGTCAGCATTATTCATATATTATTTTCTTTGAAATCCTATGAGAACCTTGCAATTAGATATTTTCTCCCGTTCTAAGTGTATGTGAAGGGAGTTAGATTGCACGGTTTTAGACGCAAGCCACAGCTGGTGTGTAGAAAAACCCCATCTATCCTCAATTTTTTTCCTCTTGATTTTTTTTTTAAAGCTTATATGCTTAATCACTGCGAAATTATCTCAAATTTTCTTTCTGTGGGATCTCAGCAGCGTGAGATCTATAGTAGGTTATGAATATTACATCCTCTTCTTCAAGCTTTCTCCTTTATATGAAATGAAAGAATCCAATGGCACCTGGTGGAAAATATATTATTGCCCTATCGATTTTAGAACATTCATTCTCTTTGATCTGGCGTGAATCACGTTTAATTACATCAAGTAAGGGCTGCATGCTCCAGGTAATGACACAAGCTTTGCCCGCCCCCTCTGTCCACATTCTCTCTCCGACCCCCGTATTTTTATTTGTGTGAAGAGCAAATAGCAAATCGAAGACGGAACCCCAGGGTGCACCCGAACTTAAGGCAGCTGGAGAAAGAGCCCGGAAGATCAGGAGCCCGGAATGGGGTACTGCCCAATGGTCACCCTGGGGGTGGCCAAAGATGGGCGGGCACGCGGGGTACAAGGTGGAGAAGTAAAGTAAAAGTTGAGCAGCATCACCGGACAGGACAGGGTTTGAGTCTCACAGAGCCAGCCACCGGGGTGGAACTGCAGCTGCAAGGAAACACACCGGCTGGTGCAAAGAATGAAACTCCATTCCGATGGGAGGGAGTGTTTCCTGGGGGAACCAGGTAGAAAGGAACGTTGCATGCGGCGATCCTTGATGTGCTAACGCGCGATTGTCGAGCGTCGGTGACTGAGCGCTGGCAGTGTTTGGAACAGCTTCTGACTTTTCGATAAACCTGGCCGTGAAGACCATTTCTGTCCCCGCGAGTTGCTGGGGTGTGGATGGACGGCCCCAAGGCCCCACCGTCAGGCAGAGAAGCTGATTCCGTGGGTGGCTATTGAGTCTGGTGTGGATTAAGCCGGAAAATCGTGCACGGTCTTTTCCTAGCGGACAAATAACATCCTCAGTCTTGAGAGAAACGTTGGCGTGTCTTCGCTACTTTTGGGCAAATTGGTATTTAGGCACAAAAGTCCTTTGAAAACCAGGATATTAGGAATGTAAAGGCTACAAGATTTCTCCAAGACCCTTTTTCTAAATACCAGGATGTCTATATCTCCCTTGTAGTAAAGTGAAAAAGCCACCTTAACATCATTCACCCATCTCTTGAGCTAGAACCAGAAAAACAAATACACACGCACGCGCACACACACGCGCGCACACACACACACACTTTTCTGTACATGAATGCTCTGTGTAGCTTGCCAGTAGTAAAAATAGTGCTATGTAATTCAGAATTAATTATTTTTAAAAAAAAAAAAACCATGGAGCCCTCTTCTTAAGAGAAATGAATTAGTGACCATTTGGAGATGTATTTAAAGATGGGACCGAGGAGAAGAAGATAGATTAGGGCTCCAGAGGTCTTATCTTATGCCAGCAGGAAGTTGATTGAGAAAAATGGTGTCCAAGAAAGCGTTCATCACCACGGAGGGCTTGGAAGAAAGGACCAATCAGTGCCTTAATGATGCCAAATTAAGTCCATCCTGTTGTTTCCTGAGATAGACAGACAATTAGGCCAGCTTCCTTCCCCCCTGAAAAGTTACGCTATTAATAAGATACTATAGAGTTATACTCCAGGAAATTCAGAATTATAAAAGAAAAGGTACAATCCGACGTTCGGTGAATGGCAAGAAGAGGACACTCCTCACAGAGAAAATAATCGACGCTGTTTTTAAATTAAGAGAGTAAAAGAAGAGAAAAAGTAAAGAATGTAATGTCATCCGAAACTCAATTGGAACTGCCGTTGTGAGTTACCAACTTTGTGCACAAAGCGATTGTCTGAATCACGTTCAAAAATGTTTTTTTAAAGCATATGAGTTTCACCAAGAGCCTAGACTTTAGGCCCTAATGTTATCCATCCGTTATCAGTAGGGTCTTCTTTTTCTATCTTTCTTTTCTTTCTTTTTTTTTTTTTGTCAGTCCTGGGGCTTGAACTCTGGGCCTGGATCCCTGAGCTCCTTTTGCTCAAGGCCCCTTGAGCCACAGCTCTACTTCTGGATTTTTCTGTGATTAATTGGAGACAAGTGTCTCACAGAACTTTCTTGCCTGGGCTGGCCTCGAACCACCAGCCTCAGATCTCAGCCTCCTGAGTAGCTAGGATGACAGGCGTGAGCCACCAGCAACCCAACCCAGCTTTAGTTGAGTCTTTGGAGGAAGGTTTTCAAATGAACGCTTGGGAATATCAGAGCTTATATAAAATAAATTTGCCGTGATACCACAGGACTTGCCATTTCGGGAATTTGGCCTCCAGTAATTAAAATCCTGAGAATTCTGTAGAAGGAGGGCTGGATGCACTTGGGCTTAAAAGAAGTCTGTCTGGGAGAGTCGGGGTGTGTGTCCTGCTGCATCTTCTTGGAAGGCTGTCTCACGCTGGATCTCTGTCTTTGCTTAAGTTAGCCCCCAAACCAAACTCTGAAACTCAGGCTGTAATGACATCTTCTTCCTTTCGGTTGTTGTGATGTCTGAAAATAAGTATCAGTGCCTTGTATTGGTATGATAGGCCAAAGGAGAGTTTAACAGTGAGATTTGGGATTATTAGTCTGCCTTTTTTTTTTTCCTGTTCCAAAGTCTTTAAAAGAAATTGATTTGCTGATTTGTTGATGGGATGGGCACATTTTAGGGGTTGGTCTCTTTATTTTTATTTTTCTCTGTGTATGGGTGCTGGTCTTGGGCCTGGAACTCAAGGCCTGGGCCTTTCTCCCTTAGCTTTTTCACTCAAAGATGGTGCTCTACCACTTGAGGCACAGCTCCATTTCTGGCTTTTTAGTGGTTATTTGGAGATAAGAGTCTCACAGAGTTTTCTAGCCCAGGCTGGCTTTGAACTGAGATCCTCAGCTCTCAGCCTCGCTCAAAGCTGGGATGACAGGCGTGAGCCACCAGTGAAGAGTGGTTTTATTCTGGCTATTGTACCGAACGGTATGTGGAAACGTCAACGGGAAGATTTTGAGTTGCAAAACATTCAAACATCATGCAAGGGTCCTGGAGCATTCCATGGCTTTCCTGTTGCCCTCAGAACGGGGTGAGGAGCCCAGAGATGGTGGATCAGGGTGATGAATGGTATTTTTGTCGATTTCCTGCTGGTTTTCCCACCGCTCTTTGAGTGGTCCCCCCCTCAACACCCTCCCTTTACTATTACTCTATTCACAGTCTGGCAAAAATTTGAGAGCATCCATCCACGGGATGGGGGTCTCTGTAGGTGCTAGATCAAACGGGCCTTGTTCTTTGTCTCTTGGAAGTGTGCATGGATCAGAGGAGTCCGGGGGCTGCCCTTCAGATAACCTGTAGTAAAACCGCAGAGGACACGCTCCGGTTCCTTCTGAGGATAAACAAAGCACCGGCACAGTGTTTTCCTTAGCGCGAAGAGAGGGATGTATTCTACACGCACACCACCAGCCCGTACAGTTGATTGAGAATGGCCTGGAGTAAATCTCGTCTACTAAATACGTACCGAGGAATCGTATTTAAGCATTCGCGGCACGAAGCGCAGTATTTTAACTTTCTGATCTCAACGAGGAGTTTAAGAAGATTCCAGAAACAAATTTTTTTAAAAAAGGAAATCCCCAATAACACACAGGGTGAACAATTCCATATGATTATTAAAAAAAAAAAAAACAAAAAACTCCTGGCTGAGATGCCATGTTCTTTTGTGTGGTTGTCCTTAGTTGGTGTTATTTATTATTATTATTATTATTTTATTCAGGTAAGGGGTAGGTTTATTCAGTAGACCTGCTGGGACCAGGCAAGGTTGGCACTCCACGTGGCTGGGAAAGGCCTGGGAAAGAGAGAGCGAGCTGGGAAAGAGGAAAGAGAGAGGAAAGAGCTAGAAAAGAGCAGCAAGAGGGACAGAGAGGAACAGAGAGAGAAAGCTATTTATTATTTACTTTTCTCTGAGGTCAGCTCAAAAGTGGGGCGCTTCCTTCCGGGACAGTATGCCAAGGTGAACTTCTCCAAGGACGCCAGGCCAGGCTATTTGGCTAGCTATGTGCTGATGAGGATCATGATCTTTAAGTCGACCCTCCCGTATGGCTTTCACAGGTTCAGACCCCGGTTGGGGAGGCTGCTGGTGCCTGGATCTGCAGTTTTTCCTGGTCATGTGTTCCCATTTCTCGGGGTAAATGCCCACCCCAAGGAAGCCTGTACCCCTCGTATTTCATTCCCTGTGACTTCGGCCCTCAAGTCTCTGCAGCTGCCCATCGGCCACCCCATATCAGAACCCATTAAGAGACACGAATTCTTTGGGTCAGAAGCTCCACCTTGCAGACACGGCGCATGACCCAGTGCAGGTGAGAACTGAGAACCACCTGGAACATTCCTGCCAACGCTGGGCCTGGCCAGGCCCGTGTGGCTAGCAGACTGCCAGGAGCGTTCAGTTTGGGTGAAACAGTCCTCATTAGCAGCTTTCCTTTAAGTTCTAGAAAAAAAAAAAACCCAAACCCCAAACCTCATCCATTTCAGTTGATTTCTAGGCAGCAATTACCGTGTGAGATTTACACCGAGATTTCTGCTCTAAGAATCACAGGGAGATCTACAGTTGGGATGAAAGCAGGCATTCTGAGGTCCACCGGGAAACCGGGACTTCAAAAGAAAGTTCCCACCGGGCAGTTTTTGACCCATGTGCTGTCTTCCAGATGTGTGCTGCCTTGGGGACGTAACTCATTTCCAGGCCCGTAGAGCGGCGGGGGGAATTCTGTATACTGTTCACAGAGCCAGGGATGGACGCAACTCCCTGCAGAACACAGCCAGGCTTCTGTGTTGGAGCAGGTGCCGCATCCAGCCGCAGTGGCAACGATTTGCATCCTTGGGAGGCCTGGCAAGTCTCATGGGCCATCCGGCCGGTGAACTGGCCACAGAGATCATGACACGGCTGGCCTTTTCCCCGTCCGCATGATGGGCACCTCGTTCAAGCAAGAACCACAGCAGGCCAGAGGCCGTGTGGTCCCAGGGTTTGCTGCTCAGAGTGGAGTCGGTGCCAACCAACCCGATTTACAAGGACGAAGCGAAGTCCAGTCACAGCCCACAGCCGATGAACGTCTTCATCACCTCTAGGGAAATCTGACTTGGAGCTTCCTCTTAGGAGCTTTCCCTGTTGGCTGTGGAACCACCACGGACGCAGTGTTTGCGTAGTACTTGTGATTTTGTGTTTGAGAGCAGGGAGCTGGAAGAGGACAGGAGAGAGGGCAGGGGGTTGATCTGGGCCAGAGAGATAAAACATGGCCTCACGGCGTCCGTGGTTTGGTCAGCTGGAGGCTTGTTCTGCGCAGTGTTCATGACAGACGGGGTGAATCCGTCTTGGCCAGTGAGAATCTATCAGTTCATTCTGTAGGCAGCCGACCCGCGGCTGGTCAGTTAGTTGGGAATCAAACGGAATTTTAATTTAGCTGGTTTGTTTGTTTTTTAAACACTAAATCCAATCTGGTCACTAGAATTCTTTCATGGTGATCCCGTTGCTTATACCGGGAACACGAATCCGTAACTTTGAAAAGGCCGTAGCCAGCGAGGAAAGCCACTGAGTTAGTGCAGTGAGGAAGGGAAAATCGAATTCTTCTTTCATAATAGCTATTTGTTTTTGTCCCTGCTTCTCTAGCTGGGAAGAGCCTGCGGTCCCTTGTGAGAGGATATTATACCCTTTCCCCACCCAAGCGTCGTTAGATACGGCAGGGCTGACACCACGCAGGGCCGGAGAGTGGGCATTTTTGGACAGTTATTAACAGCTGGGCTCAGTTTTCTTAGGAGCTGAGGTTTCACGGGAGACTGGGAACTGGGACTAAAGACAGACGGATTTCCTCAGCCACGATCCAGGGAAAATGCTAGAAACAAACAAACAAAATCCCCGCGTCCGTGCTTTACACGTACAGGCTTCTGAGAATTATTTCCTCCACCACTCAACGTGAGAAAACGATTTCCATAGCATTTGCATTGTATGGCGTATGATAAGTAAGCCACCGGTGATTTAAAGTATATCGAGGGGAGTGTGTGTATGTATTCTATGCAAATATTGTGCCATTTTATATAATGAACTGGAGCGTCTGTAGATAATCTATGGGGTTCCGGGGTGTGTGGGTCTGGAACCATTCTATCGTGGATATTGAAGGGATAGATTTTATATAGAAAGGGAGAGAGAGAGAGAGGGAGAGAGGGAGAGAGCATGCACCAGAAAGATAGTAACAGAGGAGACAGAGACACACAGAGACAGAGATAAGAGACAGAGACAGTCTTAGATTTTATTTTACATTTTTAAGATAGGGTCCCTCTATACTCCCGACGGGCCCAGAACTTGCTATGTAGCTAGGGCTATCCCTGAATTCCTGTTCTTCTGCCTTCCGCTCTGTCTTCAGAGTACCGAGATGACAGTTGCATGCTACCTGTCCGTTTCTGACCGTAACCGATAAGGAAGCAATTGCTTTATTTTTTTAAAAAAATGATTTTCTACTCTGTTATAGAAACTCTTTAACGCTCCTCTTCATTAAAAAGGAATTTACGTCGTGTGACTTGTCAGCAATCAATGTTAAAAAAAAAAAACAACAAATCACCAAACTTGGGGTAAAGATTTAATGTCAGTGAAGCAGCAATTTGATAAAGCAGTTATTATCAAATGTCAAAACCCATGGAAATGAGGCCCATCTGTTACAAAAAGTGCGTTGCGTGCCTCCTTCCCAACTCAGATTAGTATCAATTAATGTTTAAGTTACAGCTCTTGAAATTCCAAGGAGCTATGGAATAATATTTTGAATTTTTAATGCACAGCCCGTTTGAAGTCACTTCAGAGCACAAATGGCAATCGGGAAGAGCAGCTCCCCTCACCTCTTATTCCCTCTTGGGGAACTTCTTGCCCAACGGGTGTGTTTCTTCTTGGTCCATTGGTGATTCCTGATGAATCCAATCACATCTCCTTCTCTGGTTGCTTAAAGTACTTCACAGAAAATAACCACCCACAGTCCCGGTGTTCAGGTCAGACACACAGTGTCCTTCTTTGTGCAGCTACACCCAGACCTAACGGCTGTCTTCAGTGTCAGTAGCTGCGGTTCAGAAATGTATGGAGTCTCCAAGCTTTCCCAAGTATTTCGAAGAACTTCATTATGGAATTCCCAGCCCACACAATCACAGACACAGACAGAGACACAGACAGAGACAGAGACACAGACACAGACATACACACACACACACACACACACACACACACACATCTATCTATCTATCAATCATTGATCCTTGTATCTGTGTCTCTGTGTATCTACTTATGTATCTATCTATCTAGGTATCTAGGTATCTAGGTGTCTAGGTATCTAGGTATCTATCTATCTATCTATCTATCTATCTATCTATCTATTGTGTGTGTGTGTGTGTGTGTGTGTGTGTGTGTGTGTGCATGTGTGTTTTCTTTCTCAGGGCTAGTGGCTAGCACTCTACCACCTGAGCCAAGCTCCACTTCTGGCTTTTTGGAGGTTCATTGGAGATAAGAGTCTCATGGATATTCTTGCCCTGGGCTGGCTTTGAACTATGATCCTCAGATCTCAGCCTCCTGAGTAGCTAAGATATCAGGCGTGAGCCACCGGTGCCCAGCCTGTGTGCACTTTTGTAGTAGGGTTAATGTTTAAGTATGATTAATTATTTCAGAGGGAAGTAAGTGCCTCTTTAAATGCCAATTTGGATAGCTAGACAGTCCTGAATCTCTGCATGAAATTTTATTTTTTAAAACTAGGGTGTAGAACTCACACATCCTCAATTTCAGAGAAAGCCAATATCCAATCTTTCTCTTGCTCCCCAAACCCAATCTACTTGTGTTTGCAGAAATACTGCAGAGATACACATACATATGTACAGATATTTTATTCAACAAATGTGTGGCCCACCCAAAGAAAGAATATTCTACTAAATATATGTATATTTTTAATCTGAGAGGCTTTTACTCATCTAATTCCATGCTTTCTTATAAATGAAGTTGTAGGAATGTGGAGTTTATATATTACACTAAAATAGTACTCAATTTGTCTCATTGTTAAATGGCTCTGCGGTTCTTCTTGATCATGTATTCTCTTCCTCCACGAGAGACAGTTGGAACCAAGCTGTTGCAGAATGAAGCTGGCTGAAATACAAGATGAACACATTGGGTTCTTCAACGCTGGGAGATGTTCAGAGTCAGTAATCATCTTGATTTTCTCTTAGCACTAGTCATGCTAATTTCTGCCATCAACCAATTTGATTAAACCGTAAGAGGGTAAACACTTTTTTTTTTTCTAACTTGCAGCATTCTAAATGTTTAGAAACAGAAAATTTGCCAAGCCGAAATCGGTTTTCCTAACACAAAGTTGAGACTTCCCAAGGATGCCAGGTGCCAGGGGCTCACGCCTGTCATCTTAGCTCCTCTGGAAGCTGAGGTCTGAGGATCACGGTTCAAACCCAGCCTAGGCAGGGAAAAGCCAGGAGTGGTGCTGTGGCTCACGTGGTAGAGCACTAGCCTTGAGCACCAAAGCTCAGGGATAAGGCTCAGGCTCTGAGTTCAAAACCTACGAGACACATACACACACACACACACACACACACACACACAGAACTTACAATAGAAGCAATGCTTTCCCTCACATTTCCTGTTATTACTAGGGAAAGAAAAACGTGATACTAAACCACATGACCTGAGTTTCCCTTCCTTTTGCCTCCTGGCTCTGAGCGCTCCTTGCTCCTGGGATTGATTCCACTCTTCCACCTAAATCATCTTACACTCAAAGATCGCTGCCAGAGCATCTGGGCTGGGAAGTGGACTCCCCCTCCCCCCCCCAAGCAGTGACAGAGCTCGTTAAATCTGAAATCAATGGGCCAAATATTTCCTCAAATGAAATCCAGCAAGCGCTTTTGCACCATTTCAATCTGGCGTTTGCCCGATGCATCTCATTCTTCAGTCCCCCAAATTGGGCATTATCCAACTACCGCTCATCCCGCAAACTTCCTGCTGGCGTTGGCCACCTAGAATATTCCTGCTTCCATCCAGGGAGAGGCCCGAGGCTCACGGAACTCATTGGAGCCTATGATAGCTCCAGGAAGAATTCCACCCGTGAAGCTGTTCTCCAGGGGACGCCAGAACAGGAGCGAATTTAGCCTTTTCCCGTCCACTGGTCACATGGAACTGAAGGAGGTGATCGGTCACTTCTTTCTGGCTGACATTCATCACAGTGCAAAAAGGCCAGAATGGAGAGTTGTAACTTGGGAGGAGGGGAGAGAGAGAGAGAGAGAGCGAGAGAGAGAGAGGAGAGAGAGAGAGAGAGAGAGGAAAAAGATACAATTAGAATCATTATTACTTTTTTCTTGAGTTCTGGGGCTTGGATGCTGTCCCTGAGCTCAGGGTTAATTCCCAGGATCTGAGTTCAAGCTCCAGGACTGGCCCATTCACACACACACACACACACACATGCACACGCGCACACACACACACACACACACACACACACACACACCACTGAGGAGTAAACCTAATGCAGCTATTGCACATGGACTGGCAGAGTTATAGTGATTTTCTCCACTCTTGGTGGTCTGTGTGCCTATCCTGGGGCTTGAACTCAAGTCCTGGGTGCTGTCCCAGAGCTTTGGTACTCAAGACTGTCACTCTACCACTCAAGCCACAGCTCCACCTCTGGCTTTATTATTATTATTATTATTATTGGTGTTTAATTTGGATATAAGAGTCTCACAGACTTTCTAGCCTAGGCTGGCTTTGAACCATGCAGCTCAATCCTCAGATCTCAGCCTCCTGAGTAGCTGGGATGACAGGCGTGAGCCACCGCCGTTGTTATTGGAGACCGCCGTAGCATTCTTATATTTCCAATATAGCTGCTTTCTTGGAGAACGGCTTTTAGGAGTCTTTGTGTTGTTGTTGTTGTTATGATTATTTTTTAAATGTTCACTGTTTGTCGTGGCCATTCAGTTAAACAATCCCCACCACGGTGTGCGCCACCGACCCAAGGTCAACCAAGGTCATCTCCTGTGGATGCCTTTGTCCTTAGGGTCTGAGTGAGGCCAGCAGGGCAGGGTGGCTGGCTGGCTCCCAGCAGACAGGTGGGTCCCCGGAGCTGGGAGTTGTCGCTTGTTTGCTAACAACAAGCACCTGTGGATGTCATAGCTCCTTCCAGAAGCCGCGGCTCGGTGGCAAGGCCGTGTTTGAAATAGCTAGGTTGGGGTAAGGCCTGGGGCTCAGCGGGGCCCCGGCCTCACCAGGAAGCCCCGATCTTCGATGTGACAAACCGCCAAGCATCGTCATCCACACAGGACCGACGGGCATCCGTCATGTCCAGGAGAGAAATAAGCAAGCATCTAATTGAGCAAAGACAGCCAAGTGACGCCGGGCTGCTCCTGGGCCCAGCCGTGTCACGGTGAGCTTTTCCTCCTCCCCCAGGGAACAGCGTGATTTTCAGCGATGAGAGGAGCGCAGCTCCCCGGGCTCACCCACCTCGGAAACGGTTATTCCATTTCACCGGGCGGACCTTGCCGGCCCCGAGACCACTTTCATTTCTCTGCTGGCATTTGTAGTGCAAATGAGGAATAACCTATGGTAAAAGTACACGGCGCAGATCAAAGCGAGCAATCCCAACTCGCCCAGCTAAAAATCTCTCTGGGAGAAAAGATGTTTTTCTTTTTTTTTCTTTTTTGATTATGGTTAATAAGGTAATCAAGCGAGAAACCTGCCTACAAGTTACACTCCTCGCAGAATTATGGCTAATACGACACAGAGCCTAATTGATGGACCTCTGTCAAGAAAGTTACGGACACACAGACAAGAGGCTAATAAAATATTTACCGAGAGAGGGAGAGAGGGAGCCATAGAGTTTTGAGTTGAGGAGTCTATATTTTCTCAGGGAAAAAAGAAAAACCAAACCAAACAAAAAGCAGACCGCAGCTCGAGATTGAGCCGGAAGGCAGGGAGAGGAGGGACGCACAAAGGAAAGAAATGGATCCTTGGAACACATCTCTGATTCCCATTCTTTAAAGACCAATTACTTTCTGTCCTCCATAAGAGGAAAAGAGAGGGGGGGGAAAGGAAAACCGTTCTTAATAGCAAAATCATTCCGAGACTTTTTCTGCTTCATTTTATATTTAGCAGATTCAGCCATCAGGAAGAAGAAAATAAAAGAGCTCCGTCGATCGACAGACCTGAAATCACATCCGCTGATTATAATTGACCGAAGAAGCATTTAAGGTAAAGGGAAAAGAATAGTTTATTCATCTTTGATTACGCGGCGATGTGGTTCTGGTGACATAATTCAAGGAAGGCAGCGGTTCCGACTTGAGGCTCTGCTCTGATACAGCGTTCCCCTTCTAATTCCAGCGCCCCCAGCCACAACAGTCCCTCGGGTGAGGAGACACAAATAGACAGAACGCTCAAGTTTAAAACGCAGGCTGCCCTCACGGCACGAAATGCTCGACAACACTGACATTGGACTGGACCTAAAATTAAACCTCTTCCATTGAAACAAAAATACCTCCCTCCCCCACCACCACCGCCACCCACAATGGAAGCTTAAAATAACGGACAATTAACTGATTCTTGAAAGAGACGCGGGCCCTGGGAAGGAGAATCCATGGGTCACCTCGAGTTTGTGTCTCAGGCCCTCGGGACCAGTGAGGGTTTTATTTTTGGACCCGGTTGGATCATTCTCTTCATTTCCCACCCCGCCTTACCTGTCAGGGAGAGAGATTGCATCTGTGTGGTCCGTGAGCTCTTACCATGAGAGGGTGCACGCAGGGGTCAGAGGGAAGAGCGTACAGCTGGCTACAGCACAGGTCCAGAATCACGGCCGACGCTTCATGACGTTGAAGACGTTGACGTTCGTGGAGTCAAACCATCACCTTGGAATCATACTGAAAATCATTTCGCTGCGTGCATCGACGGCCCCACATCCACATTCCCAAAGCACAACCGGCACGCGTGTTGGGTGGGAAGAGGAGGAGAGCTCAGGGATCTGTCGCAGGAAGCTTCCTGACCAAATGCGTTCTGCAGGCTGGGGTTCGAAGGGTTTATGCGTGGATGTGTAATGTCTGTGACTACTAGGCCAGAAAAATCTATCACTTCTCAAGATGCTTTTTTTTTTTTTTTCAGTGATTGAAAGATCTCCTGGTGTCACATGCACGTGTGTGCATGTGTGCATGTGTGTGTGTGTGTGTGTGTCACAAGTGCATTGGGTGTGTTTGCAGCCATAAAGAGAGTTAAATATCCACCCTGAGGTGACTAATGCTGCGCTTAGGTTTTCTAAAGGAAGATGGTGAATTGTCAGTACGGGATGGTATTTATGTATGTAAATCAACTATTTGAAGCTGCAAGTTAATTGTGTCTAGAAATGTCAGACTAATTATAAAACTCGCATGCCGTATTTATCCAAATGCCCCTAAAGCTGTTTAAAACCCAAAGATTTCAATTTACGGAAGGTTGCTTGCAGTTATTCAATTAATCACGCCTCGGAGAGTTGGACGGTTAGCATTTTCACAGACGCAGGTACGCGAGAGCCAGGGAGCTATTCCGCCCTGAGAAGAGTCCAGGGTTGTCTCTGTTCACTTTGAAGAACTCCGGATTGCCTGGTTATCCCCCCAGAAGCATGATTTCGATCATTATGTGGAGGGATCGAACACAGAAGACTTCTAAACCCAGGGAGAATGACAGACCTTTCTCCATACAGTTTTCCCTCGTGCAGATCAAAGCACACGGTCTTCTGTGTGGATGCGTGGTCTCTGTGTCCCTTAAGCACCTTTCCCTTCCTCCTCCCCCTTTTTCCCTTCCCTCCCTCCTCCTTCCTTTTCCTCCTCCTCCTGCTTCTCTTCCTCTTCTTCCTCTTCCTTCTCATTCTTTCTGTCTCCTCCTTCCCCCTCCCCCCTTTCTAATTATCTTCTAATTGCTCTTCCTTCTCTCTCTTTCTCTGATATATATAAATAAAACATACATGCATATATATAACATACATGCGCGTATATATATGTATATATATATATGGTACTCCTGAGACCATATAGGACTCCAGACATCATTGACATAAATGTAACGCTGGTTCATTCTCCGTTCCTTTCCACGAAGGGCGGTTGCCAGTCCTTTCTGAATGCTCACTGCGCTCTGCGCACGCAGACTGCGAGAATTGATGCTTCCAGACATCCTCAATGCCAGGACACTGGACAGTTGTTCACTTCTGAACATGAACTCGGTCCGTGAATGCCGTTCCAGGCTAGCCCCAGATGAGCTCTGTTTTGAGTGATGAGTGGTGGGTTAGGCTGAACGGCTGGAGTCTGATTCGTTCACCGAGTTCAGGTTTTCACGCTTCATGGTCAACACCGCTGGTCATTTGAGCATCAAAACTCTGCGGAGGTGCTTGCAGGGGAATCCAGGGCCTCCGTACCTGTGAGGCACGTACCTCAAGTATATGCTTCAGCTCTTCCACAGAGTTGTTGTCTATCAACAGACAAATAATCTGGGGGGAACACAAGGAGGTGTGGAATGCCAGACTGTTTTCTTTACTTAAGGTTGTCTTTCAAAAGCAGCCAGGTAAAAACTGTTGTTGTTTTTACATTTTTATTTTATCAGAATGCTTTATTCTGGGTTGCCATTCTTGGATAGTCAAAACGGCACAGGTCGATTGTAGAAAATGGTTAAAACGACACCTCGTTATTTGCAGACTTTTCCTTATCTCTCCTTGATATTCTTTAACCATTCTGGGTAAAACAATGTGGAAACGGAGAAGAAACTCACAAGCCGCAACGTCTGTAATAACCAGACAGCAGGTCTGCGTTTAGTATTAGAACGGGAAGAACATTGTCCTGCTGTGATTTGTTTGTTTGTTTTTGTTTTCCTGTGCTGGTCTTGGGGCTTGAGCCTGGGCGCTGTCCCTGAGCTTTTCCTGCTCAAGGCGAGCACTCTACCACTTGGGCCACAGCTCCACGTCTGGTTTTTTTGGTGGTTGAGGAGATGAGTCTCACAAACTTTTCCTGGCCGGGCTGGCTTTGAACCATGATCCTCAGACCTCAGCCTCCTGAGTAGCTGGCATGAGCCATACTGTCTTTTTGACCATCTGTCGGGAACAGGTTGGAGTGAGGAATATAATGACATTGTGCAAATGCAAATCATGATCTGAAATAGGCGTGCATTTGTGTGGGGCATCCAGTATACTTCAATGTTTCAAAAATAGGGAGAGGGATGTACAGAAACAACTTTATAAAACAATCTTGGACCTGTTCATCTAATGATCCGTTGAAGAATCGTACTTCATGATGCTAATTGTCTAACCTTAATACTATATTCATCAATCATTGAACTATATCAATTGTATTTTTCTCAAATACTTTCCATCTCATGGTGTTATTTTCTTTCTAGAAACACGTGCTCTCAGCCTAGGCCATCAATAAACCCAGAGTTTAGTGACAGATTGACAGGAAGTTGCCAAATAGATTAAGGAACCATATTATAGTAACCTTATAAGTAATCTTTGAACCTTAAAAACAGCAGGCTTATGCATGTTTGCATTTTTAAAAGACCAAACTTACCACTCCAGTACTATATGAAAATAATTTCTTGAAAATGCAAAAGCAAAGAGGGGAGGGGAGTTAAAGCCATGAGATTTACATCCTTAAAATTAACATTTGAATGATAAGCAATTCTGGGAATAATTACAGTGTTACCCTCCACGTTCAATGCGTTTTGATATCTGGATAATTGCTCCCATTAATATCCTTTGGCTGAGTTTTTTTTTTTCTAGCAACAGTCACAATGTATCGCAAAAAAACTAATTCCTTGGCACAATCTGGCATTTAGGGAGGTGAACTCAGAGTGAACCAATTTTTGGTGAGAGACTACTTGTCTCTGCTTTCTTGTGTTCAAGTCCTGGTTATTATAGGTCACGTTAGGGCTTAGTTTAAAATAAAAAGAAAAAAAGAAACAATAAATTAAATCGGTCTCAAGGTGCATTTGGTAGAAATAGCTCCATCTTTTTTCAGCCCGTGGGGTTTTATTTAAAGAGAAAGAAAAGGTAAAGTCATGAAATCATCGTTGGTTATAAAAGCGACGGATGAATGGCAGACATTTCAGTCGGGTCAATGGCACGGATGATTAGAACATTGTTAATCAGGTCCCTCAGATGGTGATCAGTGGCATTCTGGCTCTTTTGCCGGGGCCGGCGTCATGAATATGGAATGGATTCAAATGGATGTGTCCTCATGTAATATGAAAGGGCTGGATGAAGGCAGGATCCGTGGACCGACCGTCCCTTACGGAAAAGGGTAATGCCGTCTCTGTGGAGACAGCCAAGGAGACGCTCTGCTGCTTCTGCTGGGCTCTCTGTGGTCACCCATGACTGTCTTCATTACCTGGATTCCGCGATGTCCTCTTTAAAGAAGAGGTTGGCATAGCAGTTCCTAGGTGTGGGCTGCGATGCAGTAGGTAGAATTTAGAAAGGGATCCCATGAAAGCACACTTCCCTGATGTGGCGTCCATGAAGCTGGGTTTTAGAGGCAGACAAGCCCGCGCAGAGGAATTTCTCCTCCAGAGAAAGAGATGCTGTTACAATAGCTTATGGCTGAACTTAGCAACCCTCCCCTTGAACATATTGCATTAGAAACACTGTGCTATGCATCAGAAAGGTGAGCAATTGTACTCATTGCTAAGGTGTGTGTGTGTGTGTGTGTGTGTGTGTGTGTGTGTGTATGCACGTGCATGCCAGGATTGGAGCTTGAACTCATTCTTCCTTAGCTTTTTTTTTTGTTCAAGGCTGGAGCTCTACCTCTTGAGCCACAGCTCCACTTCTGGCTTTTTGCTGGTCCATTCGTGATGTGAGCACATGGACTTTCCTGCCAGCCTTGGCCTTGAAGTACCATCCTGGGATCCCAGGGTCCTGACAAGTGCCACGGGCACCCAGCTGGAGTTTTGCTTTCCCAAACACAAATGAAAGAAGACAAAGTTATCCGGAGTTATACTGAAATATTTGAGTCAGGGTTGGTATTTGTATTTGTAAAGGGTAAGAATTCTTCTCAATGCAGATAGCCAAGTTCATAAGAAATGAGAAAATATTTATGTTGACACATCGGATACTTATTTACAAAACAGGGGCAAAACAATCTATTTGCAAATGACTAAATTAACATCCTCATTATTTAACAGACTTTATTACTGATATTGAATACAGACAAATAATCGTGGATGAACATCTTGTTAAGCAATGTATTAGCTAATATGTATTATTTTATTACATACTGTATATAGTGTGTTATATATTAGCATATGTCAATACCACGTGTAGAACCCAGTAACCCAGCACAAATTATCTCCTTGTCTTACCTGATTCTCCATTGATCTGTTTCTTATTTGTGGTGCTGGGGACTGAGCATGCTTCCAAGTAAACGCTCTGGTGCGTGAGCCACGACCTCAGTCCTTGTCATTTGTTTTTCTAGAGAGGATTTTGCGTTAACTTTGCACGGACTGGCTGTGGACTGCGATCTACCTACTTCAGCTCCCCGGTTAGCTGGGATCTCAGGCATGCACCACACAGACGGTCTGTTTGGAAAGAGGGGACTTGAACTGATGTTAGAGTGTGACCTTCAGAGAAGGCTTCTGAAGGAAATACCTGAGTGAAGATCGAGGATTGAGTGGGGTTAGAAGGTCACGAAGAAGACGAGAAATTGTACCCTACAGGCAGTATTGGGGTGTTGGGGGGGTCCGCTGAAATATTTCAAACCTGGGTTCTTAAATCTTCGAATGCTTTCTTTCAAAGTCTAAGCTGATTAAAAAAAAAAAAAAAAAAAGAATGGTAAGACCCTGAACAATGCAGTCATGGAGGACATTTAATGAGACTTTTGAGTCTGGAAAGTCAGTGATGTTTGTAGTTTTGGATGGAGTTGGTGCGAAGTAAATGGTTAGCAACAAAAATAGGATTGGAATACAGAAAGTGCACTCTAGAGGTCGGAGCGATCGAACCTGGGCCTCAGTCAGGATGGCTTAGGAAGTGGGGGGCGGTGGGGAAAAGCCCACGGATAAAAGAAGGTGGACTGCACTTCAGAGGCCCCGCATTTAAAAACATCAGGATGGAACTGGACGTCAGTGGCTCCCGCCTGCCATCCCAGCTACTCAGGAGGCTGAGATCTGAGGATCACGGTTCAAAGCCAGTCTGGGCAGGAAAGTTCATAAGACTTTTATCTCTAGTTCGTCACCCAAAAGCCAGATGTGGTGCTGTGTGTGGCTCAAGTAGTAGAGCACTCGCTGTGAGCACAGGGACAGCACCCCCAAGAGCTTCTCAGCCCTCGGCTACCTCCGGTTGGTGTGTCTCCTTCCCTCTTACGGTGATTACCTTGAAAGATCCTGGTTCTCTGAGAGGATCTGAGTGGAGGATTCTTCAAGCATGGGGCGTGGTGAGTGCTTTTCAGATTGCTCTTCTGTTGACTTAAAAAAAAAAAAAAAACCTACTTTTGTTTTTGTTTTGTTCTTTTTTAAAGACAGCCTGGCCCAGGCTGGCCTGGAGCTGAAGATCTTTCCTTGGCTTCCTTCGTGTTGGGATTATGGCCATGTGCGACCACTCCTGGCTCTTGTACTGTCCTTTTTGGAGACTTGGGTAAATCTGAATAAACCCCGACGAAAAGACCGTTTGTAACCGTGACACCCGTAATGAACACCGAAGACGCAGCCCTGGAAGCAGTGAACACGGAATGAAAGGATATAACCACGGTGCCCGTGGCCGAGTCTTGCTTCAGGGCTTTGATAGCTTGTTCTGCGGATGGGTGAGGAGAAGGAACGGCCAGACCCCAGCAGGGCTGCAATTCCCGGAAACATTTGGAAGCTCACATGGCGGAAGCCTTTCTTTTTAAAACAAAAATGCAGTGGGAAATGTGACCCGTTGGTGGAGAGCGGTCCACAAGGCTTCGCACCGTCGGGGGCCGGGGGATCACTTACTCTGAAAGCTGTGACTCACCCTGACACTACCGTAGGCAGCTCTGGGCCGTTTCCCCTGGGAGGAACAGGACCTCTCGCTAAATAACCGTCGGAGGGATGCATGGGCTCACGGTTTAAACAATCCCTCTGCCTGCGAATGAATGAATGAATGAATGAATGAGGGAGGGAAAGCACTCAGACAGGAAACCACGGTGCCCCTTTGCTTATGCAGATGGTCGGATGTATCTTGGGCCGAGCTGAAGACCGTGCGGAACAAAGACAGAGCAGAGAAAATGGCTGTGAGATTTAGGTGTGTGTGCATGTGTGTGCGCGCGCACACACACACACACACACACACACACAGGGGCAGGGTGAATGTCACCTGTCACCCACCTCAACAGAGGCTCTTCAAGCAGAAGACAAGATCATGTGGACTAAAGAGAGTGAGACTCTAGACTCTCCCCCCCCATTCTAACAGGACGGGGGGCGTAGGCGGTGTTTTGCTGTCCCATGTTCTACCAGGGTTTACGTTGTTACAGGTGGAGGAGAATGGGGGCCGAAGGCTGAAGAGGAGCTACAGGCCCCCGTCGACGCCATTTTATTTCCACGATGGCGGGTGGAATCGGGACCATGTGGAATTAACGTATGGTACCTGGCCGGAAGGAGACATTTCCAGAGCAACTCTGCAGAGCCAAAGGCTCCACACTGTTGGCTAGTTAACACAGGGATGGGAGAACGGGAGAGAGGCCCAGTGACTTGTGTGTGCGTGCGTGTGTGTGTGTGTGTTTGTGTGTGTGTGTGCGTGTGTGCGTGTGTGCACGTGCGTGTGTGCGTGCATGTGTGCGTGTGTGCGTGCACGCGTGTGTGTTTGTGTGTGTGTGCGCGTGTGTTTGTGTGTGTGCGCATGCGTGCGTGTGTGCGCGTGTGTGCATGTGTGTGCGTGTGTGTGTGCGCGTGTGCGCACATGTGTGTGTGTTTGTGTGTGCGCGTGCGTGCGTGTGTGTGCGCGTGTGTGCGCGTGTGTGCACGTGTGCGCACATGTGTGTGTGTGTGCGTGTGTGTGTGTCGGGTCGCTCAGCCTTCCGTGTCTGCAGAAGCCAAGCCATGGCTGGAAGCCGGGATGAGCAACTCCCATTCTCCAGCCTGAGACCTCGGCCCCCTTCAGATTTGAGGGAAAGACAAGGAAAGAATCCACCATGGAGATAAACATCATGAAGGAGTCCATGGGAAGGTTACGGAGACCAAACTGAAGGGAAGGGACGATTTGGGAACAGATAGGAAAATGTGAAATGTGTTTTGCTAATGATCAATCCATGACTGTCTGTCTCTCGTTTCTAAGGACCAAGAGCTTAAGAACTAGAGAGAGGCATGTGAGATGTCTGGAAAGAAGGGAATGAGAAAGAATTATAGGAGAGAAACGGTGGGGGAAAGGAAGTGAGTTAGAGAAATAGAAGAAAGGAAAGAAACCAAAAGAGAAGGAGAAAACTCCCCACGTTTGCGATAAATCAACCTCTTCCCTTCCTCCCTCCCTTCCCTCCCTCCCTTCCTTCCCATCCTTCCTTCCTTCCTTCCTTCCTTCCTTCCTTCCTTCCCTCCCATCCTTCCTTCCCTCCTTCCTTCCTTCCTTCCCTCCTTCTTTCCTTCCCACCCATCCATCCTTCCTTCCTTCCTTTCTTCCTTCCTCCCTTCCTTCCTTCCTTCCTTCCTTCCTTCCTTCCTTCCTTCCTCTCTCCTTCTCTCTCTCTTTCTTCTTTTCCCAGAAAAGCAAGCGGAACCTCGCTTGGTGTGGAGTCTGAGTTCTAATTTACAAGTCACGTCCGGGGCTGTGATGGTCCTGACCGTGGTGAACGGGCGTCTTCATCCCAATTAAAACCAAGATGGCCTCCAACTGCTCAGACGTGTAGACAACGAGACGACGTGTTTGCAAAGACGGGTCACATGTAGCAGGTGATCAGAGCCAAGATGTCTCGGGCCGGAAGCCTCTTCCCCTGCTCACCGGGAGCTGGCCCCCACATGCCTGCTGAGGCCTCTCTCTTCACCAGCTACATTTCCTAGTATCCTTTTATTGGGCTGTTCCCGGATGGGGTATAGGAACAGCGCAGCTTTTCCCTGGAATCCTTCAGAGGAGAATGACGAGGAGGTATGAGACAGCCTCAGTCTTACGATGGCAGCGAGCCTGTGGCTACTCTTCCTCCTTCCTCTTCCTCCGCTTCCCCTCTCTTCCCCTCTGTCTCTGTCTCTAGCTCTTTATCTCTGGGATTATTCTCCAGGCACATTCATGAAGAAGAGGGGGAAGCAAAAACCTTTAAGATGGTATTAAAGGCTTGCAAATATTAAGATTCTTTTTCTTATTTGCATTTGCTCTTCACCTCACGTTCTTAGCGAGAGAGGCAAGCCATCCCTTTGTGATTTAAAGATATTTAAAGCAGTTCAGTCTCCTTACAAAATTAATATTATTTTCCTTTTTTTTCTCAATATTACGACTTTCTTAATCCCATCAAAAGAAAAAAACCGCCTTTTCAGCCCTCTTAATTTTCACAGGGCGATTGTTTTGCATTGTGAGGACCGTGTGGACGGGATCTCCGACCTGACAGGCAGGCACCGCTGGAGCCTGGTTAAACCCAGTATGTCTGAGGCCTATAATTTGAGCAGCAGCAGAATCCCAGTTCTAATTTACAAAGCTTTTTTTTCCCCCCCTTCTTCGTCTTCTTCTTCTCTATCTTGTCTTCCAGGTAATTTTCAACTCACAAAACCAGTGTTGGCCCTTGTCAAGTCTTCTCAGAATGAATCTGTATCCTCGGTGCTGGGTTGTGTTATTAAATGCTTTCTTCTTATTCCAGAGCATGTTTGAGGGTCTCTGAGCTGTACCAGTAGCGGGCAGCCATCCGTGTCACGTGGGAGTCGGGTGCTCACTCCTCCTCCTCCTCCTCCCCCTCCCCCCCCTCCTCCTCCTCCTCCCCCTCCCCCCCCCCTCCTCCTCCTCCTCCTCCTCTCCAAAGCGATGCAAGAATGTGACATGATATCGTTTCCATCTGCTAACCATGCCCCCAGACTCCGTGCACTTCCTTGGCCTTTGGTCTTGCTTCTAATTCATGAGGACTGCCGTTGATGGCGTTTTCTCTCTCTCTCTCTCTCTCTCTCTCTCTCTCTCACACACACACACACACACACACACACACACACACACACACACACTTGTCATTCTATCTCTCTCATTTTCCTTCCCGACTTCAAAGTGATCCACTCAGACCAGCGCGAAGCCTTGTTAAGTAAAACACGAAATCAGTTTTCTCCCTGTAAAATATGTTGGAGGTGTTGGCTTGGGGCCGAGATGGGCCATTTTCTTTTCCCCCGTGTTTATGGTCTCAATTTGGAGTCTCTGCAGAAATAGATGCGTGCTTGGGTTCCCGGAAGACAAAGCGCTGTTCTGTGCATGCTTTTCTGTTGTAAAACATTATTAATTATTATTATTAATTGTTATTGTTTTTACCAGTTGAGCCAGGGGCTGGACCCGGCCCTGTGCAGTGAGAATCCCTAGGCTCTCCTTTCCTTGCTTCTCAAGGGCCTTTGCTACTGTTACTGAAATCGCTTCTGGTAGAAATCCTGGAATTCTTCATCTGTAAAGCGAACGGTTTTCCTTTTCGGTCATTAACTTAACTGCGTTGTACATCATAAAACTCTGAAGCCTCCACCTCCTCCTCCTCCTCCTCCTCCTCCTCCTCCTCCTCCTCCTCCTCCTTCCTCTCCCCCTCCTCTTCTTCTTCCTCTTCCTTCTCTTTCTCTTCCTCTTTCTCCTTCTCCCCGCTACATGCCCAAAATTTAAATTAAAAAAAAAAAAAAAAGCAAAAACACAACAGCACAGACTTTAAATTTTCCCTATGGAAATTAAACACACACACACACACACACACACACACACACACACACACACACACACACACAACCCTAACCACTGCCTGAAATAATCGGCGTAGTTCAGAATGGCTCCGCACACCTGTAATCCCAGCTCCTTGGCTAAATCTTACACACATCACCTGACACGTGTGAACCGGGAGAGGGGAATCGCATTCCCACCAGGATCAATCCGTTTAAAGGACTTTCTCATTTTCCCCCAAACTCCACGTTTTCTTTTGATGTGATCGCCCCAGGGGCACCCTGGACAACGCGGAGGCTCCCGGGCACCTTCCTGCTACTGGCTTCCCGGGTCATTCTTTGTCTTTAGAGACGCCTCTGGATTTGGCCTGAGAACCTTTACCTGGGTTCGGATCTGCTTTCTGGCTGTGGCTAGGCTGCGCTCTGGTCACCAGAAGGGACGGTGGATGAGGCCCCGGGGTATGTGGAGGGCTCCATAAATACTCTTTAGGTACGAGAGGTTGCGTCCTTCTGCATTTTTCTGATGGAAAAAAAAACCAAAACACCTGGAAAAAGGGTCTTGGGGGTCCTGACCCTCACGGTGGG
This sequence comes from Dipodomys spectabilis, assembly GCF_019054845.1. NCBI lineage: Eukaryota > Metazoa > Chordata > Mammalia > Rodentia > Heteromyidae > Dipodomys > Dipodomys spectabilis. The sequence goes on from NW_024870899.1 coordinate 97,871, forward strand.
CTGATCACGCATCCGTGTGGCCCGGGAAGTGCTAGGGGCCGTGTGTTTGCCTGCGGGGCCCCTCCGGGGTCCCGCGAACCTCCCTCTGTCGCCCCTGCACTTTGGTCGCTTCCTGAGCTCGGCTTACAGCAGCCGGGGCAGCCTGCTTCCTCTCGCTCTGAGCCGGGGCAGCCTGTGCTGCTGTGTGTCTCTTCCTGGTGCGTTTAACTCATCTGGCCAGGCACGTGAAGTGAATTTCTGGTAGACAGCACACAGCTGGATCTTAAAAAAGAACACATGCTACCATTCTCTCTCCTCTCTCTCTTTCTCTCTCTCTCTCTCTCTCTCTCTCTCTCTCTCTCTCTCTCTCTCTGGCCAGTCCTGGGCCTGGGCACCGTCCCTGAGTTTCTTTTGCTCAAGGCTAGCGCTTTACCGCTTGAGCCACAGCGCCACTTCTGGGTATGTGGTGCTGAGGAATCGAACCCAGGGCTTCATGCGTGCAAGGCAAGCGCTCTACCACAGAGCCACCTTCCCAGCCCCCAACAACTACCATTCTTGTTGGCGGGCACCAATCTGCGGATTGTCTGCATGGGGTGTACATTTTGCCGGTTTGGAATTTGGTCCATCGCTCTCCTGAGTGGCTTCTGCTCTTGAGATGGGGCAGGTGGCTGTCTCCCCAAATCTACCAGCCCGATGTAAGGCCGCTACCCGGAGAGTCCTCGGGAAACACATAAGACTTTACATGTTGGCCAGCAACTAAGTAAAATAAGCCTGCAGGACAGACAGATGCCTTAATCGCCTTGCAGGCATTTAAGAGCTGCGGAGCTTCGTCCCTCCTCTCCAGCGGGTTTCTGTAGGTAGGTCTCTAAGTAAGAAAGCAATCTGAATTAGAGGCCAGACCTTTTACTTCGAAGAGTAAATTTTTTTTCCCTGGTAAAATAAAGGATTCTGTAAAGATTTCCGAGGCATTCAGAGCACCCCGATCACGGCTCAGGTTTAATTTTTCTAACCGAGAGCATGGGAGGCATTTTAAAAGTCTGTTTTATCCATTCGAGTCAAGCAGAAGTCTCAAGAGTCGATCTCTGCTGTAGGGCTGAACACTGCCTGGGCAGGCAGTAAAGCTGTATGCTTTTGAGCGCTAGCAAAGAGCTGGCTTTGATGGTACAGAGTTGTGCGCAGAAAGCAAATGATGCTGCTGGATTTGTTTTGCTACCCACTCTGTGTGTGTGTGTGTGTGTGTGTGTGTGTGTATGTGTGTGTGTGCAAGCATTGGATTTTTCTATTAAAATACGAGCACCCTAAAAAGTCTAGAGTACAATAATAAAAACGAACCCTTTGTAGATCTGAACCACACGTCCAGACTTGAGAATCTGTCTGAACGCTTCACACCCGTGAGTCCTGCCCTGATCATCCTCTAGAACATTTTGGGATGACGGAAAGTCAGAAGAGCTCTCCAGCACCTCCGAGTGTCCGGGGCAGGGTCGCACAGTGACCCTTACCATTTCTCATTTTTGTATGTATTTTTAAAAAATCACAAATGTGCACTATCCATGTTTTATCGTCTGTTGCGGAGATATCTGCTGCACGTTGCCAGGTGATCTTTGTGGGGGAGTCTGCCTGGGTCCTGAGGGAGGGGAAGGGGCGAAGGGTCTTCCTCGAGTTTTGAGTGTGGAAAGGATCCCCCCTGCTCTTTCTCTAGGAGCTCTGCAGAGTGGTGTTTACAGAGTACAGAAGCTGATCTGCCCTTCCGGGTCATTCTCTTTCTGGACCGCTCTTTTTACCGTCCTTCGGCAAACACAGGCTTGCCCAGAACCGGGGCTGAGAGGTGGGCTGACATTCCCACCTGCACCCCCTTTCCTTCGCGTTTGAAGTTTCAAGCAGGAAATTTATAGGATTTACGTCAAAGTGCTCTTCGGGGAGTCTTAACAATCTTCTCCTGTGATGGAGTCAGACGGAGGCTGCCGTTCTTCTTCCGTGGGAAGGAGATCTTGGGATTTTTACTGTTTTGTAAATTGAAGGAAGGGAGGCATGGGTACTGTAAATTTATTCTGGAATTCAATAAAAGTAACTGTGATTACTACCAAATAAAAAATAAAAAAAGGAATCTTCTGTAAGACAGGGTTTAAAAAAAATTGACCTGAAATAAAAGCTGGATTTCTTTTTTTTAACCCCTTATGAGTTAAAAAAAAAAAAAAAAAAGAATGGAAAGAAAAGATCGATGAGGTTGATTCTGGGCTCATTTACATTTATTTCGAGGGGGAAATTATTCTTCTAATTGGAATCAGGTCCATTTATTTCGCGAGTGTTGAACAAAGGTATTTAAAAAACGGAACTCATGTCTAAAAAAATCCCTTAGGATATTTAAAGAATTTAAAAGACTTAAAGAAGGGGAAGATTTAGATTGTTTTCCCGTGTTGGAGATCCATGGTTTCTTCAGGGTAATTCAATGTGGTATTGACCCTGGGTGAAGACAAAGCCAGAGACTGGCCAAAGAGCCTCAAAATGGATCCCAAGCCTTGAGAAGAGACATAGACCCCTACATTATTTTCCTCACAAACATTTTTTTTTCTTTTTAAATTTTAGGTCAAGAGCCCAAATTGGAGATTTTACTGCTGTCGCTCTGGGTTTTCTTCCCCTTGCTCCTAGAACTCCAACCAGTTCTTCTAACGGCTCCCCCTCCCCACCCCCGCTTTCTTTTGGCTTATGTCAGCGCCTTAGTGACTGCTAATAAATAAAAGGTGATTTTGAGATGCTCAAAATATGTTTCCCCAAACCTTAGCTATCTGCGTCTTTCAACATTGAAATAATCACCCACACCTTGATTTCTTCCTACACGAACGCTTCCATCGGAACTCCTTACATACATATTCTTTCTACTATTAATTCACCCCCTCTTTTTTTGTTGTTTTTTTAAAAAAATCTTCTTCGAAGCCTCAAAAACGATAGCTCCTTTCTCTGGGTTGATGTTGGGGGCCATCTGAATTGGTCTGCACTTTATTCTTTTTATGCCCTCTAATGGCAGTCTGAAGAAACTTACTAGAAGCATCTTTCAGAGAGGAAGTTTACAAATATACAAATGTAAACAAGAGCTGACCCAGAGCATTTAAAAAAAAAATTAGTCTTCTTGTGGTGAGGGAATGAAGAGAGAATGAAGGCCACATATTCATTGACTGAGCTTTGAAGTTAGTAAATCTCTGGCAGGTTTGCGGTCAAGTATAAAAAAAATTCTATCACTTGGAATATTATGTTGAAAATATGATTCTTGATGTTTTTAAAAAATTGTAAAATGACTGTATGGTTCTCCTAAGTTGACAGGGCTTTTCAAAGTGTTTATACGCTCTGGAATTTATACATGTGTAGCGTCTACGCCACCCATCCATGGATATGGCTTTTTTTTTTTTTAACCAGTCCTGGGGCTTGAACTCAGGGCCTAGGCGCTGTCCCTGAGCCTCTCTGTGCTCAAGGCTAGCACTCTAACACTTGAGCCACAGCGCCCTTCCGCTTTTTTGAGTAGTTTAATGGGAGATAAGAATCTCACGTAGTTTCGTGCCCAGGTTGGCTTCAAACCCTGATCCCCAGATCTCAGCCTCCTGAACAGACAGTCTCTCCTCACGCCAGGGTGGGAGCCACTGGTGACCGGCGGATATGGCATTTTTACACTGGGCCTTGTGCTCTCGTTGTGAGGTCTGGATGAGAACGGGGAAGGTTCACGTTGGTTTCTTCAAAGGGTTTATTCCACCTTTCTCCCCGGCCCCAGTAACCTTGCATAATAAACTTGGTCTATGGTCTATGCATGCGAATCTGCTCAGTTTCAGCCCTGTCTATTTATTGTTATTATTAATTTTGTGACTACTACTTTTCATGTCCATGCTGGGGCTTGAACTCAGAACCCGAGTGCTGTGTCTGTCCCTCATCTTTTTTTTTTTTCTTTCTCACGAGCCACAGTTCCACTTCTGGCTTTTGGGGAGTTCCTTGGAGATCAGAGCCTCCCAGACTTTCCTGCCTGGGCTGGCTTTGAACTGCAATCCTCAGATCTCAGCCTCCTGAGTCACTAGGATGGCAGGTGTGAACCCCTGGCACCTGGCTCATTTTTCTTCTTTCTATGTCTAAAAAGAAGTGTGTGTGGTGTGTATGTGGTGTGTGTGTGTGGTGTGTGTGTTTGTGTGTGTATGGTGTGTGTGTATGGTGTGTGTGTTGTGTGTGTTGTGTATGTGTGGTGTGTGTATGTGTGGTGTGTGTATGTGTGTGTGGTGTGTGTGTGTGTGGTGTGTGTGTGTGGTGTGTGTGTGTGGTGTGTGTATGTGTGTGTGGTGTGTGTGTGTGTGGTGTGTGTGTGTATGGTGTGTGTGTGTGGTGTGTGTGTGTGTGGTGTGTGGTGTGTGTGTGTGGTGTGTGTGTATGGTGTGTGTGTGGTGTGTGTGTATGGTGTGTGTGTATGGTGTGTGTGTGGTGTGTGTGTATGGTGTGTGTGTGGTGTGTGGTGTGTGTGTATGGTGTGTGTGTGGTGTGAGTGTGTGTGTGTGGTGTGTGTGTGGTGTGTGTGTATGGTGTGTGTGTGTGGTGTGTGGTGTGTGTGTGGTGTGTGGTGTGTGGTGTGTGTGTGTATGGTGTGTGCGTGTATGGTGTGTGTGTGTATGGTGTGTGTGTGGTGTGTGGTGTGTGTGTGTATGGTGTGTGTGTGGTGTGTGTGTGTATGGTGTGTGTGTGGTGTGTGGTGTGTGGTGTGTGTGTGTGGTGTGTGGTGTGTGTATGGTGTGTGTGTATGGTGTGTGTGTATGGTGTGTGTGTGGTGTGTGGTGTGTGTGTATGGTGTGTGTGTATGGTGTGTGTGTATGGTGTGTGTGTGGTGTGTGTGTGTATGGTGTGTGTGTGGTGTGTGGTGTGTGTGTATGGTGTGTGTATGGTGTGTGTGTGTGTGGTGTGTGTGTATGGTGTGTGTGTATGGTGTGTGTGTGGTATGTGGTGTGTGTGTATGGTGTGTGTGTGGTGTGTGGTGTGTGTGTATGGTGTGTGTATGGTGTGTGTGTGTATGGTGTGTGTGTGGTGTGTGTGTGTATGGTGTGTGGTGTGTGTGTGTGGTGTGTGTGTGTGTGTGTATGGTGTGTGTGTGGTGTGTGGTGTGTGTGTGGTGTGTGGTGTGTGTGTGTGGTGTGTGTGTGTGTGGTGTGTGTGTGTATGGTGTGTGTGTGTATGGTGTGTGTGTGGTGTGTGGTGTGTGTGTGTATGGTGTGTGTGTGTATGGTGTGTGTGTGGTATGTGTGTATATGGTGTGTGTGTGGTGTGTGGTGTGTCGTGTGTGTGTATATGGTGTGTGTGTGGTGTGTGTGTGGTGTGTGTGTGTGTGTGTGGTGTGTGTGTGGTGTGTGGTGTGTGTGTGTGGTGTGTGTGGTGTGTGTGTGTGTGTATGGTGTGTGTGTGGTGTGTGGTGTGTGTGTATGGTGTATGTGGTGTGTGTGTGTGTGTGTGTGTGTGTGTGTGTAGCGTGCAGGGCTGGTTGTCTTGGTTCCCAGCAGACATGTCATTTTTTCCTGGAGGAATTTGCTGACTTCAGTAGGTGATGTCAGGAGGAAGGAATTCAGCCCCGGGCGTCCAGGGCAGAAAGAGCTGCGTCTTCCACACCAAGGCCCAGCTCCCAGCCCAGCTCCCAGCCCAGCTCCCAGCCTAGCTCCCAGCCCCCAGCCCCCAGCTCCCAGCTCCCAGCCCCCAGCCCCCACCTCCCAGCTCCCAGCCCCCAGCCCCCAGCTCCCAGCCCAGCCCCCAGCCCCCAGCCTCCAGCCCAGCCCCCAGCCCCCAGCCCAGCTCCCAGCCCAGCTCCCAGCCCCCAGCCCAGCCCCCAGCCCCCAGCCCCCAGCCCAGCTCCCAGCCCCCAGCCCCCAGCCCCCAGCCCCCAGCCCCCAGCGCCCAGCCTCCAGCCCCCAGCTCCCAGCCCCCAGCCCCCAGCCCCCAGCCCCCAGCTCCCAGCTCCCACCCCCCAGCTCCCAGCTCCCAGCCCCCAGCTCCCAGCTCCCAGCCCCCAGCCCCCAGCCCCCAGCCCCCAGCTCCCAGCCCCCAGTCCCCAGCCCCCAGCCCCCAGCTCCCAGCCCCCAGCCCAGCTCCCAGCCCAGCCCCCAGCCCCCAGCCCCCAGCCCCCAGCTCCCAGCCCAGCTCCCAGCCCAGCCCCCAGCCCCCAGCTCCCAGCCCAGCTCCCAGCCCCCAGCCCCCAGCCCCCAGCTCCCAGCTCCCACTCCCCAGCCCCCAGCCCCCAGCCCCCAGCTCCCAGCTCCCACTCCCCAGCCCCCAGCCCCCAGCCCAGCCCCCAGCCCCCAGCCCCCAGCCCCCAGCCCCCAGCCCCCAGCCCCCAGCCCCCAGCTCCCAGCCCAGCTCCCAGCCCAGCTCCCAGCCCGTTGTTCAGGATGCATCCGGGCGCGGTGGGCCGGTCCTCGGCTCTATCTTCAGAGTCCGCCCCTGCCTCCCGGCCAGGTTGGTCTGCTGTCTCAGCAAGTTCACTACAAAGCCGCAAACTTTTACACTCAGCAGTGTGAGGCGCACGGGTCTTTTTTTTCCCCTCCTAAGTGATAAATGGGCTGGAATGTTGCATTTTGTCAGCTTCTGATTCCTTTTGCTTCTTATTGGGACAAAAAAAATTACATTTCTTAAAAATATAAACATCCAGGTCTTTGATGATAAGACTTAAGTTTTTAAAAATTCTCTTTAAGTAGTTTTAGTTAAAGGAGGCTCACCATCCTCACCTTCCAAGATGTTAAAAAAAATATAATTTTAGCCAGGCACCGGTGGCTCACGCCTGTCATCCTAGCTACTCAGGAGGCTGAGATCTGAGGATCGCGGTTCAAAGCCAGCCCGGGCAGGAGAGTCCACGAGACTCTTATCTCCAATGAACCACCAGAAAAATGGAGCTCCAGCAATGATCTGACTTAGGTTTCAATAGGGCTTTGGGGCATATTGCTGTTTTCTCATTACCTGACGGGTGGAATTTAACCCCTCCATACAACGCCTTCATATGAAGCATAATTTAAAAAAAAGAAAGAAATAGTACTGCTTTTCAAGTCGTCTCTGTGTCTAAGAGGGGGGGAGGGAGGGTTGAGCAGGGAATGGGTTGGGGAAGAGGAGGGGGGAGGAGGGCCATGGGGGGGGGGAGAGGAAAGCTCAGAGATGGGGCTTGTGGACCAGTGTGTTTTCTGGAAGGTTTGTAGAGAGCATCAAGTATGGGATCTGTGAGTCCTTTACCAGGCACAAGAACCAACTCCAAGCTAGATGTCAGGTCATAAGCAAGGAAGAGGCGTTCGGGAGCATGTATACCACACAGCCCACCTCTTGAAGATAAGATTTACGAAACCATCCACCTGGCCAGTTTCTGAGCTGCTGTTCTCATCCGGCATTTTCCTTCCTACCCCTTCCCCTCCCCCAGCTCCTCCACGTCCCCCCCTCCCCCCAGCTCTGGGCACTTGTGGGCATGACTTGCCCACAAGACAGAACTTTTAGCTTTTCTTTTTGAGACAGAACTCCAGGTAAGCTCTTCCCCTTAGAGAGAGAATTAGGCCCAGATGGAGTCACTAAGCCCTTGGAGGCCTACAAAACCAGAGGGTTCCCCGGAGCTCACGCTTTCTTTTGAAACTGTGAACATGATATTCCACACGAAGCCCAGAGGCCGCAGACTCATCTCAATGGAATCTGTGGCTTTAGACGCATGGAACTTATTTCCATGAGACTCGCGTTTCCCACAGCTGTGCCTGAAAAACTTCCCCTAGCCCCAAATCTTCACATCGCTAGCGACAACTTCCTGAACACATCTGCCGAGTTTATAGCCAACGTCGGCTCTGTCAGCAGAAAGAAGAATTAGGATAAACCCATTAGACTAGCGTTAGAGCATCATAAATCCAAGCCACCGTTCTAAAGGCTGAATTTAAACAGATCAGTGGGACCAATGTCCCACTGATATAATTAAGAAAATCGAAGGGAAAGGTAGCGTTGGGAGCCATGGGGGAAGAATGAAGAAAAGGGTCTTCTTATTGCTCAAGACGATGTGTAGAGTCAATGGATTTGTTGAACGAACTGATTTGTTGAATGGTAACTCCTTGGTAACACGTACTTAAAGGTAATAAAAGTTTATATAACTTTAAAACCGTTGGTGGAATGAACTCCAAGCGACGATGTTCAGTGTAAAGAACATCGAGATGGAGACGTGCTCAGAAAAAATCCTCTGGAAAAAATGCATCTTTAATTATGGTCACCGCTGTACTGAGGACAGAAGTCCATCTTTCCGTGTCTCCCATTGGCAGAGCACCTAATAAGGAGTCTGGATGTGGGAGTGGGTGGTAACAGAGGTGATGGTTACATAAAACTCAGTTTCTTCTTTGAATGGCCTCTAAGGGCATTCCTCCCACCTATAACCCCAAAGGAGCTGTGCACAGGTACAGGGAAGACATGTGCTGAGTGTCTGCCCTGCGGAGTTGGTGGTCCCTGCTGAACAGACAGACAGCTCTTTTGTGTGAAGGTCTCTTAGGTGCAACATTGGCTTCGTTGGCTGTTTCCTAGCTTGCAAGGAATGTAGTTTGTTTTCCATTTTCCATGGAAGGAGCTTCTTTGAATCCTAGATCTTTCCTTTCCTTCTTCCTTTGCATTCTTTCCTTAGGATCCACTACCCCACATCCAGTTGTTTTCCGGAGTTGTCAGCATTTGTAGTTGGTGATAGAAGGAAGAGGAGGAGACGGAGGAGGAGGTAGGGAGAAGACTGTTAATTTCTTTTTATTCATTTTTAGTATTTTCACATCCAAATGGTTATCTGCTTACAAAGAAAGACACAAATGTTTAAGCTCGCAGGGTAGTTAAGCTCCAACTATGGAACCGTGCGTGATCTGCATATCGGTGACTCTGCAAATAATTTGTGCAGACTATATTCCATTAACTGTAAATTATGTTTAACACATTCGAACTAAGAAGATGCTTTCTTTCTTTCTTTTTAAAAGAGGGCTGGAGGTATGGCTCAAGAGGTAGAACACTTGCCTAGAGACCATTCAGTTCAAACCCAAGTACCATGAAAACACAACCCAGAAAAATGTCCCAATAAAAAATGTGAACAACAACAACCACCGAACGAAACAAGAAATCAGAAGAGGGGAGATTTTACCTGTGAATTCTTAGCACGGATGGAATGGGGCTGGTTTTTCAGAAACGCCTCTTCCCTCCTGCATGGAGAAACGCTCCTTGGCAAAGTCACCCAAACCTTTCACGAGAGCTCTGGAAGACCGTCTCTCAGAACTAATCCCGAATTTCCTAGAGGATCTAACCGATGATCTCAGACGTCTTCTGGCCCTCGGAAACTCCGTGATAAGATGGTGATTTATGGCTCCTTGCGGTGGTAGGGATTTAGAAACATTACTCATGCCCCACACCTGCTCATGGGTGAAAGATGGAATCTTTCTCTGTGCATACCAGTGCCAGGAGAGACTAGCCATTCCCTGGGGACGGCCATCAACGTATCCGTTACTTCTTGCCATGAGCAAAACCAGTGAACGCAGCAGCAGCTTTAATTTCTTTCTCTTAAGAGTAAAAAATCAAATTGATAAGTCAGGACATGAAGCAGAGGACTACAAGCAGTAGATAAGTCATTTACATAAAGCTACGCCAAGTGCACACCTATCAGAGACACAATGGTCATACGTGTGGTAGAGCTTCCTTTTAACACGGTAGAAATTGGTCAGGGTCATTGTCTCAGGGGAGAAGAGCAAGGACTCAAAGACAAATATAATTTTTGACTACTGATGTGCATTCCAAAATCAAGATTTAAAAACAAATAGAATTTCAGTATTATCGCTATTACCAGAGAAGACAGTTAAATCGTACAGGGGGAAGTCTCGGCAGAAATAGATGTGATGTTTACAAGACAGTATCAGCTTCCCATAGAATGAATAGTAGAGAAAATAATAGACCAGCTATGTGAGATTTTTTTTTCTCCCAGTATTTACTATGAAGTGGCGCTGTAGCTCAAGTGGTAGAGCGCTCGCCTTGAGTTGAAGAGCTGAGGGACAACGCCCAGAGTTCAAGCCCCACGACCAACAAAAAAAAAAACAAAAAAAAAAACTATATAGAGCACCCAGTATTTACTATGAAAAGTTGCATGGTGGACTGGAAATGCGGCTCAGTGGTAGAGTGCTCGCCTAGCATGCATGAAGTCCTGGGTTTGATTCCTCAGTACCACATACACAGAAAAAGCCAGAAGTGGAGCTATGGCTCAAGTGGTAGAGTGCAGGCCTTGAGTAAAAGAAGCTCAAGGACAGTGCCCAGGCGCTGAGTTCAAGCCCCAGGACTGGCTAAAAAAAAAGTTACATGGTGCCATTTGTCAGTGGCTCATGCCTATAATCCTAGCTAATCAGGAGACTGAGATCTGAGGGTGGTGGTTCAAAGCCAACCCAAGCAGGAATGTCTGTAGACTCTTACCTACAGTTAACCACTACAAAAAAAAAGAGCTAGAAATGAAGCTGTGGCTCAAGTGGTAGAGCACCAGCCTGGAGTAAAAAAAGCTCATGGACAGCACCCAGACCCTGAGTTCAGGTCCAGGACTGGAAAAAAGAAAAGAAAAGAAAAAGAAAGAAAGAGAGAAAAAGTTGCATGGTTATTCTAGTAACTGGAGGGGGAGAAAACCAAAAATCAAAGCTAACCTCCAGGTCAGCCCATCGAAGGAAGAAATGAGAGGAAGCTTCAAATAAACAGATGAAATACATGAAATAGCAACAAAGAAAAACAAGAGATCGTGAACGATGAGTTGGTTGAATTTTGAAAAGAAAAATGACAAACTCTTTGATAGACTAATAGGGAAAGAGAGGAGGATCAAACATCTAAAAATCACAAATGGGAGGCGAGGTATCCCACAGGAAGATAACGGATCAGAAGACACTACTGTGGGCGATCATATGCCAATAAATTGAGCAGCTTAGGAAAAAAAAAACCCTGAATACATTTCCAGATACATCCAGCCCACAGAGACTAAACCAGGAAGAAAGAGAAAAATCTGAACACACCAATAATCAGAAAAGAGAAGGAGCCAGGGATAAAAGCCTCCCACCAAGGAAACACCAGCATCTGTTGCTATCATCGCTGACTTCTGCCGAGCAGTTACGGAAGAATTAATGCCCACTTTCCAACAGCCAGAGATACCAGGACACCAAAATTAGGAAGGAGAATGATCACCAAAAGACAAAAGTCTCCCCGATGAATGGGAGTGTAAAAACTCCCTTCGTGGTGAGCGTAAGGGACCTCGGAAAGTGTTCAAAACCTCACCCAAAGGCGTCCAGTGAGCATCTGGGCAGAGGCAAGGGACCGTCGGAAAAGAATCTTCCAGAGTCCTGTGGTGGTGAGATCGCGTCGTATATGGGTGTACACCATTTGCCAGTAAAACATATGCTGACTATAAAATCATCAAGAATAGCCTCACGGGATCACTGGCTTTCGTTGCCGACATTTCCCAAAGGATGCATGGACCAGAATCTTTATCTTTTGGTGCTTTCTCCAGGGGCCGCGTGAGGGGCTGTTATAGTGTGCTACCTACCACGCATTTCTAACACCTGTCCCCTCGGTGCGCTTTCCTTCAAAGGCCAGCTTTCATTCATTTTTTGTTCTTACAAGTTCACAGTAGTTTCAAATTTCTCTTAGAAAAGACAGATCCTCAGATAATGTCACATGAAAGGAAAATACTTCTTGACTTTTTTTTTTTACTTCTTAGCATTTATAATGATTGCATCCCTTTGTACTCAGGAAAGGGCTAGTGACATTATTATTATTATTATTATTAAGTAGTTGTGCACACAAGTTGCAATTTCCACAAGTCAGGCTATCAGTGCAATGCGCCTTGTTCAATGCCATTCCTTCCACTCCCATGTTCCCCTCTTCTTACCCCTACTTTCAAGTTGCATAGCTCCATGTGTGCATAATGTACATCGAAGCTAATGACCGTGCTCGCTCACCCCTCCCCTGCTCCATTCCCGCCGCCCCCCTCCCCTTCCCTCATTAGTTTATTAACTCATGAAATAGTATACAAGATTGAATAGTCGTAGGACGCTAACATGGAGGGGTGCTGGACCGTGGCTAAATAAACGGGAATACATGGAGGCCAGCTATTGGTCGGGAAAGGTCATCTAGAAGATGCCTGGTCGCTCCCCAGCAAACCACAGATGCATCTGATGAGCCTTGGAGGCGCAAAAGCATCAAAGTAGCCGTGACCGTTGAGGTCCATAGACAGGGCTGTGGTGGTTAACGGACGGAGGTCAGAGTTCAGTCCGGGTGTCTCCGGAAGGGCTGGGATGGCTGAGTCTGCCCGGGCCGTGAATCTTTATTTCATAGCTGGCCGCATTCTGGGGTGGGGGGATCCCTGAAGGGGTCCCGGGAGCGACACACATCTCCTCCACGTGACTCCGACCCCTGTCCCTGGGTAACCTCTGGGGGGTGCGTAAAGCTGGGCAAGATCGACCCTCTACCACAGGATGTAAAAGCCCGTGCGTGCGTGGAACTTCCTCCGATGGCCATTCTCCCCTGGGTGCCGTCAGGAAGATGCGCGGGGTGGAGGCTGTGGATGGATTTTCGGGTTACCTTTCTGTCCCCCGGGGTGTGTCGCACGATGATGAGGTCATCTGAAGCAGCTAGGCTTGAGAAGGTGAACTGAAGGAACCGTACTCACGGGGAGGGGGAAAGGGAGACAGAGAGCCCCGCGTTTGGTGAAGGCGTTGCAAGAATCCCATGCACGGAGGTGTTTCTCTCTGGATGGAGAAGCAGGAGAGAATCTCCGCGCAGTCTCACAGAACTGCTCCCGGGAAAGGGCAGGTGATGTGCATTCCCTTCTCAGCCACGGAACGCGCCAGAGATGGTTTCATTAGCTCACGACGCTACCTGGGCATGATAGTCCTCATTGCAGCCGACAATTAAAAGAAACCTCTCCCGTGCTGTAGAATAAGAAAGATGAATGGCGCAGGGCCACTTTCCCAGACACAAGAAGAGGAAGCGCTTAAGTAGCCAGCCTCACGGATTTCCATCTTATTAATTGTCGCTTTATGTCCTACCTGATGATCGATGAAGCCGGGCACGGGTGACGCGGTTGTAGGAGGATGAGGAGCGGAGGCGGGAAGGGGGGGTGCGGCGAGGAATCGGGGAGGCCTGAGAGGAAATCACAGACGACACCAGCGGGAGGCAGCATGAGCGCCTCGGAGCTTGTAGCAAGGACGTTTAGAAATGATCTTCAGGATGACGATAAGAATTAAAAAACAGAGAGTCCAGAGAAGGTACTGCTGGCCGTTCTGCTCTCCGTGCTACTGCTCCAGCAGGAGCACACAGAGGTCTCTGCTAGCTCCCCAGCTGGGAGCTACCACTGCACACGCTCTCTCTCTCCCCATCTCTCTCTCTCTTTCTGTCTGTCTGTCTGGACTCGGTTTCCTCATCTACAATCAGGCAAGCCCATAGGCCTCCCGGGCATGTTCCTAACACAATCGTGTCCTTAGACTTTGTCATCTGCCACCCATGCTGGTTGTAGCTGACCCGGACGCCATGTCTGTCCTGGGTGACACCATGTATCCACCCCGGGAGGCCCTTGGCTGGGAGAAAAGCCAAGGGACCTGTCCCCGAGCCCCACAGCGAGCACTCCTGGCAGAACTCGGAGATGCAGACTAAACATTCAAACAACATTCGTTGGGCGGGGGGGGGGGGGGGGGGGGGGGAGAAGAAGGACAAAGTTAAGGTACCAGTGAGAACTGAGTTTGGCACACGCCACAGAGCAGCCACTGGCAGGCAACTGCCAACTTGGGGCGGGCTGGCCCGGCCTCACCCCCTGTGGCTGAACTTCACCTGTGCGGGTCAGGGTGTGTGTGTGTGTCCTGAAGCTGGACCGGGTGGGTCTGGGGTGGGACCGGGGTCCTGCACCTGTCCCCAGCCTCGTGGAGGGCCCCGGGACTCGGTCCTACCCCGCGACCCAGCCCCCTCCGAGAGCATCTTGGGCTGAACGTCCCTGCATCCCTCCAAAGACTCTTCTTTTGCTGATTCCCTCTTTCTGGAATCACATCTAGTTACTTAACCGAATAGCCAAACTTTTTGTTTTTTTTTTTTTGAAGAAGAAGATGTCACGCAGCTAAATACTTTTCTTCCCATTCTCGGGCATTTCTCCCCACCCTGAATATTTCTGAGGCTTCCTTTCCCCCTTCCCACCCCTTTCAGGGCCTATGTGAGAAAACTCATGCATATTTCACCTAATAGGATTAATTACCAGCCTTCTACTAATTATAATTAAAGCCTCCTCAGGTAATTGTGTAAGTTAACTTCAGCAATTCACACATGCAGAAAAGTTCCCCCCCCACCCCCCCTTTTTTTTTCTTGGTAGAATAATAGCACAAAAAAACCACTTGCAAATTCCAGGAGAGAGCCGGAAGTCTCCGAATAAAGGAATTTGGGGCTGGGAGAGAGTAAGCTGCTATGTGTGAGTCTAATCACCACTAGGTACACGATGCTGTCTCTGCGTAGAGCAATGGTCCTGTGCACACGCACCACAAATAGCTTCTAACACACACACCATTTCCCTCTTCTCTTAATAGACGTTCGTATTTTAAGTTCTTGTTAAACAGCTCGTGTTTTAAAGACAGCCATGCCCTCAGCGTCGGTCATTTATATGCAAAACCAACCCAAAGGCCCATTCTAGGAGCATCTACGGTCAAATGCACACATGAAAGCTTTCTTCTTTTATGCAGCTTATTTTTTAAAATCTGTTTATTTATGCCTCATGGCTGGTGTACATGTTACAACATCAAGAAGTCGGGGTTTTGAAGATGTTTGGATAACACCAACATGGCTGTCTTTTTGAAACTGTGCAATAATACTTCATGGCCAGACTGTAATCTGCCACCAATTTGTGTCAGCTTTCTGCATGGGGGGGAGGAGGGGAGGGAGGGAGGAGACTCCTGAAATCCTGTCTTGCAGTAAAGAATCCGCGGAAGGTTTGTCTTGGCTTTCCAAGTCCAGCGCAATTAGGCGGCACGTGAATGGGGTCCACATGCGTTTATTGCTCTTCCTAGCATGTGTTGCTTTGATGTGTGAGGCTGGAAAGAGTCCTCTTTTCTGGGCAGCCTTCCTCCTGGGCCTTCATACTGCGTTAGCAGTGGAGTCCAGACTTTGAAACACAGCCTAATTTAGAGAGGGATGCTGCAGCTGCCACTGTCAGTTTCAGTTGATTTTCTCCCCCTTTTGGCTTTGATGTCAGCTTAGAATCTTGGGTGTTGTATCAGCAAAGTGGCGTCTGCATTCGCCAGCCAGCCAGCATACCATTTAAGCTTTTGTTTTAACCCACTCCCTTTTTTTTTTCCTTCCCCCCCCTTAAAATCTTTTTTTTTTTTGACACCTTCTAAGCTATCAAAAAAAAAAAAATCACAGTCGACCAAAAATACAGAGGATTCTGTTCAGGCTCCATGGGAAGAAAGGCATGAATAAAAGCCAGAGCTCAGCGACTGGCGTGAATATTAAGACTGCTCAGCCTCCAACACACACAGATCACCAGACAGGAGCGAAATGACGTCTGGGGTCTTTTCTTCCCCTTCCTTTTCCTTCTGATGAATGTGCCATGAATGTGTTCCCTTCCACATCTTCCTCTGGCTCATCTTGGAAACTTTCCTTTTCCTTTGGTACTGGTGATGGTCAGTCTGGTTCTCTGACGTATGCTCTCCCTTCGGAGAGCTTACGTTGCTCTTTGAGGGACCCGGGGAGACCAATAACGGCTCTCATCGATTGACGAATGGGTTTTAAATCCTGAGTCGTCGAATTACCTGAGAGTCTAAAGACCTCGTAAACAGGGAGCCAGCGTGGAGGGGTCTGACCTGCTTGCCACCTGCTAGGAAGACCTGGAAGAAGGGAGGGCTAGGGGTTCCTGGCTAGCGGACACCCCGGCCGTCTGGGAGGGCCAAGGGTGCCCAGCAGACACCACGCCAGGCCCGGTGGCTCGCCGAGTTCTTCCAGGGGACGGGAGCCACGCGTGGGTCAGCCGGGATTGTACAGCAGAAGCTGTGTGAGGGTGGTGTGTGCGTGCATGCGAGTGTGTGCGCACGAGCGTGCGGCTTTATAAAGGAGATGACGCCGCACACAGGCCCTGGCTGTACGAACGCAAACACGGGCATCTCTGCAACCCTTAGGCTGATGTCCTCTTACCTAAGTCTGCAGGGGAAAAAAACTGAGTGGCCCCGCTGCTGGGGTGATGCTGGCAGGAAGGAGAGGCTCCTGCCCACTGCGTCCAGTCGTGAAGATCACGTTCTTCTTCCTCTGCCTGCCTGACAACTGCCCTTCTAGACTATTCTAAGCAGGGCTCTTCGGGAATATGGTCACGGTAAGAAGATACGTGGTGAAAAAATGGTATCAATCAACGATATCAAATGCCATTTAAGTATTCACATCTATTATTTATTTTATTTTATTTTTTGGTTGGTCGTGGGGCTTGAACTCTGGGCCTGGGCGCTGTCCCTCAGCTCTTCAGCTCAAGGCGAGCGCTCTACCACTTGAACCACAGCGCCACTTCCGGTTTTCTGGTGGTTCATTGGAGATAAGAGTCTTACGGTCTCTCCTGCCCGGGCTGGCTTTGAACCGCGATCCTCAGATCTCAGTCTCCTGAGTAGCTAGGATGACAGCCGTGAGCCACCGGTGTCCGGCTCCATCCTTATTTTTATGTAGCGTAAAATGTTGAAAATGATTTACACATGGTAAAAGCAAAGGGTAAAAGTGAGGTTTTGTGGCCTCTCCGTGGAGTGCTATGCAGTCATTTGAAATGTTTACACGATTACACAACTGCACAAGTAAATATTATAAAGTTATTTAAGCCAATAAAATGAACACAAATGATGATAATAGCTAACTGGAACACAGTAACTTAGTTTTCTCTTCCTATTCTTCTCCATGTTCAAAGCTTTGTAGTGAATGATGATTCATAACTTTGAAAAATGTAAAACCCTATTACATGCATACAAGTGAAATGTGCTTATATACATGACATTTATTTATCCACTGTGTTTGAAATGTAGAAAATGAAATTCAGACCCATTTAATTCTTGAGGTTTAGCCTGGACATACGCGTTCACGAATCTATCATGTAGGTAGGTTTCTCAATTCCTTTTTCTCTAGGTGTTGACTTTTCCCTCCAGCGACAGCATTTGTGGTTTTCCCTGCTCATTTCTTTGACTGTGAAAAGTATTCCAGGCTACGTATTTCGAGCTCTTGTAATCCAGGTTCACTTCATTTTCCAAATTAAGTCCTGTGTGTTCGGCAAGTGTGACCGCATCCAACGGTTATAATGGCGAGTGGCGGATGTGATGGTGGAACGTAACGATGCCTTCCTGGCTTTCCTGCAAGTCCGAATTCTCTCCAAGAGTGGATACCGAGCCGTGATCCCCGAAGGGCTGTGCTCAGTCTATCTACACTGGTCTGCAGTCCTGGCTCAATCTGAATAGCCCCGTGCTGTCCAGGACAGAGCTCAGTACGGACAGAGGACTGGGTGAATGAATGAGGACCACCCTCTGTCTCCACGTGCCTTGCGATTGGGTGGTTCTAGGGTGCTTGGGCCACCACAGGATGTTCTGTTTGAAAGCAGAGGCCCAAGCTGCGGACAGAGGGGTGGAGGCTCCGCCCGGCTTTGTTCCTCCCAGCATCTGCCTTTGCTCTCCACCCAGGAGAGGCCGAGAGGGCTCTGGGGATGCTTCTTACGATTTTAAGTTATTGTGTTTTTTAATTTTGGGGTACTCGATAAAGGTGAGGTGCAGAGGGGTACAGTTACCTGCGTTCTCTCCCAGCACTGGTTATTATTATTTACTTGTTAGCAGTGTTGTTGTTTTTAATGTACTTTATTATTGTTACTGTAGGGGATTAGGATGACCCAAGCGGGGAGGGGGGGAGGGGGGCCTTTCCTTTCGCACAGTGCCCTCCCTCCCCCTCTCCCGGCCCCTCCCTCCCGTCTCCACCCACCAGCGGTCCAATTCAAGCTCCTGGGTGTGCAGTGAGCCCCACTGCTGGGCTGCTTCACCCCTTTCCCCTCCAGTCCTGTGCCCGCCCCCCCCCCTTTTCCCTCTGGGCATGTTTTTGCCTCCCGTGTGTCTGTGATGAAAGAAAGTCACGGGAGGAACAAGCGTCCACACCCAAACACGCCCGTCTCCCACGCCTTTGTTCTCACACTAGTTGATCCCCGCCCCCAAAACCCCAGACGTTTCTTCTTTTAATTCTAACACGAGGAACAGGGCGGCGGGGGTCCCGGGGGGGGGGTCCGGGGGGGGGGGGAGGATAACGAAGAAACCCTGGAGGGCATGGGCCGCTCGCTGGGAAGAAGCCAGAGGAGGCGTGCCCAGGGGGAAACCCTGCTCCAAAGAAAACCGTGATGGAGACGAGCAACCCACCAGACAAGGGCGGAGAGCCCTGACGGCTTCCACCTCGGGGCACAGCCTGGGATGGCACCCAGAGTTCTTTTCCTGGGGAGACTGCTGAGAGGGTGGGAGCCGGCGTCAGAGGGGTCCCTGTTTAAGCAGGGTCATCTTCTGTGGCTCGAGAATAGAACCATGCTCAATAGAAAGTTGGGGGACATACAGAAAGTCATCCACGGGATCATTCATTAACCCTCATGACATTCCACTTAGTCATTAAATGACGACATTAAGACAGACACTCACTCCACAGGGACGTGTTTGCCTCCAAAGCGTCTGCTAAGGTTAGCCATCACAGGCGCGTTGCAAAATGACTATGGATCATAAAATAGGATTTTAATTTTGCTTACTTACGTACTGCCATCTTGGAACTTTTGGGCTGTTGGTTAACGTGGTGAGTGAAATCATGACACCATACTCATTTGCTTTTTCCGTATGAATTTTTGTTCACCTCTGTCATTTCCTTAGCATACGTTTCCAAATATATAATCACTACGTTAAGGAGTGCAAAGCTCTTCTGAGCCTTCTGGCGCTTGCTTTCAATGAAAGTTGGTTTTTTGTTTGTTTTTTGTTTTACACTGGTGGCTCCCACCTGTTACCCAAGCTGTTCAGGAGGCTGAGATTTAAGGATCGTGGTTCAAGGCCAGTCCAGATAGGAAAGTCCATAGCACTTTTAGCTCCAGTTAATCATCAAAAAGCCAGAAGTGGAGCCGTGACTCAAGTGGTAGAGTGCCAACCTTGAGCAAAAACCCTCAGTGGCAGTGCCAGCTCCTCAGTTGGAGCCCCAGCACTGGTATACACACACACACACACACACATACACACACACACACACACACATACACACACACACACACACACACACACACACACACACACTGTTTTGTTTCAAGATGTAATAAGATACATAGTCATTAGTAGGGAAAACGAATGTTCTATTTCCTCAGCATTACTGGGCTAACCAAAAGGGAGTGATATTTCAAAACCTGAAAATTATTCAGTATAATTTTGTGACATGTTGAAAATAAATTCCCAACGTGATCCCGTCCAAATTCACTCTGGCGTGTGATAAAACATGGTATAATTAAGTTTTATTCCTTCATAGGACAAGGTTTTATGAACTCATATTAAACATATATAAAAGTTTGTTTCTTCATGGGACAATCATTTATGGGTGTTTTATTTTTATTATAAAGGTGCTGCACAGAGGAGCTACAGTTTCGTAAGCCAGGCAACGTGTACATTTCCTTTCGGACAATTTCACCTCTTCCCTTGCTCTCTCCCCGTTTTTCTCTCCCGTCCCCACCCGTAAGTTGTCCAGTTTGCTTTCCACGTGGTGTCCAGTTGGGCCACGGCTGCATTTGTTCACGCTTTAGGGCGAGACTATTACGAACTAGTGTAATAAAACACCATATATTAAGTGCTATTTCTTCACCGCACGAGGTCTTCACCCCACATCCTTTCACTCCAATCTCTCTAAAGTCTGGAACACGTTGAGCTAGAATGTGGCGCTAGATGGTTAGCTTCCAATATGAACAGCAAAATGACCAACGTCTTCAACTTCCTTTGCACCGAGAGAATTAGTTTCCATCCACAGTTCCCATATTGATTCTACTTGTTAAAAATAAAGCAATAGAGTAACAATAGTTCAAACTGTGGAAACATCTTCAAGTTCACGTTGCAGATAATTGGGGGGGGGGGGGCGACAGCTAATATTGAGGAATAGACCCACTGTCCCCATGATTACCCAAATTGCCTTTATCAGTGGCGGTCCCCTAATTAAAGCCCAAATCGTATTACGGGAAACGTCAATGGATTCCCCGGAACCACTGAGCGCGTCTCTGCAAAGCAGCCGGTGTGAGCCCTCACCGAGAGACAGTAAGTCCAGGAGAGGTAGGACGAACCACAGACCACGGTTCACCGCGCGCTGCCACTGTGGCTAAAGTTTGGACCCGGTGTGCGTGGGGTGCTGGCCGAGTGGCTTGCACGCCGTGGCAGTGCAGTGCGGAAAGTCTAGACCTGAAGGCCTGCAGTCAGCCTAGAGCCGCAGCTGGGTACAGGGAAAGCAAGAGCCTCCACTGAGGAGGCTCCGGGCTGGAGGCCAGCCCTGGCCCAGTGAGCAAGGCTCTATCGCTACAAACGAACCGGGCCTGGTGGTGCACACCTATAATCCCAGCCGTCTGGGAAACAGACGGATCACAGCCCAAGCCGGGGCCTGGGCAAAGAGTGTGATCTCTACAGCTGAAAAACAGTCCAAGTGGGGCTGTGGATCAAAGTGGTCGAGCGCTCACCTTGAGCAAAACTAGTGCAGGGACAGCGCCCTGGCCCGGAGTTCAAGCCCCACAACTGACTGAAAACAAAAACAAAAATCTACACTGAAAGTGAACTGGATCCAACCCAAGAAAAAACCAGTTTTTTGTTTTTTGGGGTTTTTTTTGTAAGAAATGAGTTATTTGTTTTGTTTTATGGTGCAGGTCCTGGAGCTTTAAACTGTGATCCTCAGAGCTCAGCCTCCTGAGCATCTAGAATGACAGGCGTGAGCCACCGGCGCCCGGCTAAGAAATGTGTTTTTCTTTTTCTTTCTTTTTCTTTTTTTTTTTCCAGTCCTGGAGCTTGAACTCGGGGCCTGGGCGCTGTCCCTGAGCTTCTTTTGCTCAAGGCGAGTGCTCTACCCCTTGCCACGTCTGATTTTTTCTGTGTATGTGGTGCTGAGGAATCGAACCCAGGCCTTCATGCGTGCTAGGAAGCACTCTATCACTAAGCCATATTCCCAGCCCAAGAAATGTGTTTTTATTGAGTAAAAAACTTTAGATGTGAAGATGCATGCTAACTTCTTTTTTTAAAATAGCATTTTATGAATTCATCTCTACCAATCCACTTTCTCCACATATTCATGCTCCTCTGTATTTCATGATATAACTTGGTTGGTTTTTAAGAGTTTTTAAAGACTGAGAACCATGAAGACTTTATACGTCATAAAGAACAGGAGTTATTCTATGTAGCTCATGCATATTATAAAAGCCATCTTTTCTGCTGTACCATTGGTAAAGTGAACTTCTTGGTCCATTTAAATTTGTGATGGGCATATGGGTTGGGTTAATTGGACGTAGAAATAACAATGTTCCAAAAAAAAATCTCTGATGTCAAATATACACATAATTTCACAGCTTTTTTTTTTTTTTTTTAAAGACTTTATCTCATGAAAGCCATTTAAAAAAAAAAGGCTTAGGGGAAAACACATTTCTAAAGCTGCAACTCTAACTTTCTGCTGTCATTTATCACTGCAAAAATCATTTCTATAATTGTGCAGTCTTGCTTGCGTTCCTTGTTAATTAGCTTTAATTATACTTTCAGCCAATTACTCAAAATGTGACCTTTTCTAACAAAAGTCAGGGAAGAAGAATGCAGGTGAGGTGCGGGATCTATGCCGTATGCAGTACACACAGCGGTGATTTATTTTTGTATCCTCTGGTTTTTTTGCTCCCCATCTCCACACTTGGGTGGCCCATTAGTAGCTACAGTTTTACCTTCTCCGGTTTGATGAACGCCACTGCCTTTTCCCTAACAAAAGCGGAACAGAGGAGACGGTTATCTCTTCAGCCTTTGTCAGCTTGAGGAACGTACATCCACTCAGGCTCATCTGGAATGCATTCGATCCATAGCCGCGTCTCCGGGTATGGTCGTGCCTTTGAAACCCTACAGAGAGCACCTCCGTGATCTTATCTGTGGGGAATACAGGCCGACCTCATTTAATGTGCCTCGGACAATGCCACGCTCTGGGCTGCGTTACATCTCCAGGGGCACGTGTTCAGCCCACGCCGCACGGTGGGACCTGGCGATGTCATTGTCATCTGGGCCGGCAGCCACAGGCCACGCATCCTCGCCAAGACCCCAGGACAATGAGGAGTGCTGTGAACTTGGGGACTTGGCAGGCAGCGAAGACACGCCGCGTCTATCCTAAATGATACATGACACACATTCTGAAGTGCCAACGGTACGCGCTTTAAAACCAGAAAGACCTTTATGTCTCCAGTTAAAGCGTAAGTGAGGGAGCGGCGGAGTGCCGGCTTTGAGAAAGAAACACAAAGCCACGCAAGAGCCGCTCTTTCCAGCAATCTGCCTGCGCTGTTCAACGATATCTTCCCTCTGTGTGTTTCTGTGGTTCTTCTTCTTCTCCCCATGTGCGGTGTTCCCGGGAATGGAACTCGCTTGAGCCACGTATCCGGCCTTTGTCTGCCTCTCTCATGTTCAAGATGGAGTTCTGCCTGCTACTGCAGTCAGTCTGGACTGTGATGCTCCTATCTGCACTTTCCTATGGTTGCTGGGAATGCTACAAATACGTGCATGCGCGGGAACATTGATACCCGCGTGCACACGTGCGTGAATGCATGCATGCAAACATGCCTGCACCTGTATCCATGCGTGCAGGCGAGCAAGTATGCGTAATCCATAACACGTACGTGCCAGTTGTAGTATATATAAATAATACGCTTGCACGCATAGACAAAGTAAAATGAAATGGTTGCTGTGGGTACCATGTGGCCAGCCATTCCATGTCCCCAACAGCTGGGAAGGGAGAATTCTGCAGACCTTGGTGGAAGTGGAATCTTGGCAAACTTCCTTTGGCCGGGGCTGGCCTAGCCCTCAGATGCCTTAGTTACTATTCTACCTTGCCAGGTAGGTAGAACTGCAGGTGTCAGCCGCCGCACCTGGCTTAGAAGAGAGGCTTTCCTTCCCGAAGCTGCGGAGATCTGACTCACCACGGGCCCAGGGCCGCAAAGCCAAAGCTCCACGCGTGCGTGGGAATCTGTGAACCCCGAAGTCACAAGAGACCTTTCTTTCAGCAAGTGGCTCTCAGCCGTGCGGTCGCAGGGATGGAAGAGCGTCTGGCCCAGGAAGGGGATGCAGCGTCTCACCCAGGACCGCAGAGGTAGAGATCAGAAGGAGTTAAAAGAGGGTCAGGGCGAGTCCCTGGGTTTCACAAAGGAAACAAAGTTCTTGCTGCAAGCACGTGCGAATGTTACACGCACACATTTCCAGCACACTCACCGGCTGCCCCTCAGCCCGGCGTTCCTGACAGATCTTCCGGGCTTCTCTGAACTAATCACGAATCACAACACCACTGGCCGCGATTAAAACAACCAAGACCTCGAAAGAATGTGCTCAAGACCTGATTAAAGAAATACCTGCCTGCCTCTCACAAGAATCTGGGCGACGAGAGATGGGCGGTGTTGACAGCGCGCAGGGAGCGATCGCAGATAAAAAGGATTTTTGATCCTGGGGAAAGAGACATCCAGGCAGAATTTAGCCATAAAACATATTTTCAGGGCTACTTAGAACTAAAGAGATTCATAAATCTCTCCCAGGGAAATCATCCATCCATCCACGGGAGGCAAACAGTGTTGTGAAGAAATCACCAGAGGCGACATCTTTGTAATAATTTTTGTGTAGGGAACTAAAATAGCTCTCCTATCTATCTATCTATCTATCTATCTATCCATATATATACACACACACATATATATTCCCTTTAGTTATGCCGGTGAAAAATTGGATCTAAACATATGAAAGTCAGTATTGGTTGTCAAAGAATCTTTTAAATAATGTCACCAATAAATGCAAAAAAAAAAAAAATAGAAAAGTAGAACGTTCTCTTGGTACTGGTGCGGAGGGATCTGGTTTGGATGGATGGAGGATGCTACCTCTGTGCAGAAAGGTGGATTCCATCGGAGACTCGGAGTTCGTGTTGGGAGGGGAAGGGGGCTGACCGGCCAGCCAAAGCAGAGAACTCCGTGGCTCCATACACAGGAGGAGAGCACGAGTCAACACCTCTGCCCCACCTTCCGGAATGCCCGTCCAGTGAACGTTCCGGAATGCCCGTCCAGTGAGGAGAAACAAGCCCCACCCCGATACGGCAGCGTCGAGTAGGTACTTCGCAAGAATTGGATGGGGAACACACATGTTTTGAGACTTCATGGGAGGGGTGGTGTCCGAGAGTCTGTGTGTCATGTATGTTCATGTGTGTTTCTGACGTGGGATACTGCAAGACATTCTTCTTTTTCTTGTTTGCGGGTCCTGGGCCTTGAACTCAAGGCCTGGGCGCTGTCCCTGGGCCTCTTTGTGCTCAAGGCTGGCGCTCTACCACTTTTGAACCACAGCGCCACTTCTGGCTTTTTCTGAGTGGTTAATTGGAGATAAGAGTCTCAGGGACTTTCCTGCCCGGGCTGCCTTTGAACTGC
Source organism: Dipodomys spectabilis (assembly GCF_019054845.1). Lineage (NCBI taxonomy): Eukaryota > Metazoa > Chordata > Mammalia > Rodentia > Heteromyidae > Dipodomys > Dipodomys spectabilis. Next base: position 122,502 of record NW_024870899.1, read on the forward strand.
GATCCTCAGATCTCAGCCTCCTGAGTCACAGCGAGGAAGACAGGCGTGAGCCACTGGTGCCTGGCTTCAAGGTGCTTTTAATTAAGCAGGGAATTTGCCCTTCTTGCAGATGCTATGATTCAAAAGTGGGGTATTGATATCTCCAGCGGTTATTGCCCTATTTCTATGTAATCCTTAATTTCAGCCCTTTATTTTTAAAAAAATTGTCTTCGAATCTCTGCACTTTGATTAGTGTTTTGTCCTCCTTACAGTAAAGTGGGATGCATATCTGCTGGTTTTTTTTTTTGAACTATTATTTTGTGTTATGTCTTAGGTCTTGTTACTTTTCTATTTCTCCATCATGGCTTTCTTCTCTGTGAAATATTTGCAGATACGTGGTTTTACTGTTCAGGACTTGCAATGGACATCTTGAAGCAATGCCCTGGGATTGATAAGGGTTTAATGTCGATGGCATTTAAACACTTGGTGGCAAGGGCACTGGGTTGTACTCTTTGAGTTTGTGGACAGTTGACTGCAATTTGGTCATTACCAGATCTCAATAATGCTGCTAGGAGTGGTTTATTTCAGGAACATTAATGTGAAGAGACACGATTCTTGGATTCGAATTGAATTTGGGCGTTCGAGCTGAATTCTGCATTTCTGGGTGTTATGTTAATTCTTACCAGTGGCCTTGCAAAATTAAAAATCAAGCAAACAAACCACCAAAGCCACAGGTACTCTGAAGTTACCCTGTGATGTTTTTTCAATCTGTTCTCTTTCCCCTGATCTTTAGGCTTTTGTACTTGATGGTCTTATACCATCATTAAGATATTAGAAAAATATATTTCCAGTAGGATCCTTCCTTCCTTCCTTCCTTCCTTCCTTCCTTCCTTCCTTCCTTCCTCCCTCCCTCCCTCCCTCCCTCCCTCCCTCCCTTCCTCCCTCCCTCCCTCCCTCCCTTCCTTTTCTCTCTCTCTCTTTCTTTTCTTTTTTTGAGGCATGACTGGGATTTGAACTAGGCCCAAACTCTTCCACATCGAGCACAACAGTGGTGCTTTTTATTTTTTGCATGCCTTATGTAAATTTTATTCCACATTCTTGCAGAACCACACGGTGAAGATCAGATAACATTGCATGACTCAAGTTTATCGGCAACATTGTTTCATCTTGAGACAGTGGGTTTTAGAAATGCAGTCATATTCATAATGGAAGATTCTACCTGACCTGTAGATAAGCTTACCCGACACGTGCATGTCTTCAAAGGTGAGCACGGATGTACGTTTTATAAAGCTTTTATACAGATGTCCTAAACGGGACAAACTCCTTGATGCCATCTGCGATCTACGTTCCTGTTGCCGTTTGACTCAATTTCTCATTTTACCTTGCTTGAGCAATATGGAAGGCAGTTGGTAGAAAGAGGATGTGGAGACTTGCAAATTTATCTCTACTCATGTGTGCATGTTGACACCCTACGTTAGGACATCCTACCTTGTCCATTAAGTTCAGTCCTGAAATTCAATCCATCTTTCCGAGGTACATCTCAGAAGGATGTCGATTGGGAGTGATGTTGGGTGATGCCCGGCTGGGGTGAAGCACACTGTCGGCAGGGATGGTGTCGAGCATTTCTGGGATGCGCTCCCCTCCCCAAGGCTGAGCAGTCCCGCTGCTTATGTTGGAACGGGAACGCTACCGTATCTTTCTCGCATGCCTCTCTGTCAACTGCCTGACGAAGGGGTTTGTTTTCCCAGCAGATTAAAAACAAAACGTGGATAAAAAGACGCGATTATTCGGTCATGTCTGCAAACCCCCGCCATACTAGCACATCAGGGAGCCGCGGCCCCTTCCTCTCCCCAGACGGCCACGTTCCCACGAGCTCACCGGAGAACGGGACTCGCCTTCGCGCGTCATTTCTGACACACCCGAAGGTCAGAGGTGGTGGGTGAGCGCCTTGCTCTCCCACCTCCAGCCCCTCCGCTCTACTGGTGGTCTGTCTGCCTGCGGCACAGATGTTTCTCGCTCACACTCTCTCTTTCTCTCTCTCTCTCCACCCGCTGCATGCTGTATTTTTCAAGTAGCTTTCTGAGAGCAGATGTCTCCACGCCGGCCTCTCCCTTCCTTGGCCCTGAACCTTCTTGTGTTACATAAACAATCTTCGTCTCTGCCCCTCAGATCAGGGGCCTGGGAGACCTGCACAGATGTCGATTTTTGTTTCTCAGCCTGCTTTGCTTCATAGCCTTGAGATGATCTTTCCCTGCCTGCTCCTTTCCTAAGGACTCTGAATGTACAATCCACTCCCTCCACCGCCCCCTTTCAACTCAGTTTCCCTCCGTGACCCTTGTGTGTTCATGTCGTACATTTGCTCCTCTGAGTCTGTCTTTGTGGCCAGCTCCCCAGACTGGATCAAGGAGGAGGCATTTCTACCCCCCCCCCCCCCCCATCTTGTTCTCCTTAGGACCATTTAGTTTGCACGAATGAGGCAGAGGCGAATCTCACCCGAGACACATTTCACGAGCCCGGCTGCCGGCGCTTTCGGCTTTCTGCTTTGCTTGGCTTTCCATTTTCTTTGCTTTTGCGTACATTCGCGGCCACTGTCTTCACCGTTTTCTTTAGAGGTTACGCATTCATTTCGTTCCCAGTGTTAAGGAGTTGGAGGTTATAATGACGTAATTATGAGGAAGCGCTTCCGGGCCAACGGCACCTGTTCATCATCCTCTGCCATCTTCGCCCGCTCCTGGGCCCACGCTCACGTGTAGTAGTTCAGATTTCACCTCATGAACGTTGAACGCCATGGCTGCATTTGCTCAATCTTCTCCCTCCATTTGTGGGCCTGCCTCGGTTATTCACATTTCCCCTCCAATTGGCCAGTTCACCACAAAGCGGGACAGAGAATGAACACGTACGTCGTGTCGTTAGGGTAAAGCACAGGAACAGCTACTTTAAGATAGACTCTTCCTTTAAGCTTTCACAAAGAGAAACCTTCTCTGTCACTCACTCCCTCATATTTGCTGAGTAGGTTTTATCTTCCACAACATTGTTCATCGGCGGAGAGCCTACATTTCCTTTACCACCTGAAGTCCGGCTTTATCTGAGAGTGTCCATGCTTTACTCCCCTTCAAAGCACTCACTGTAAGAAGAAAAAATTCAGAGTCATTCCGGATCAATAATGCAAAAGACAGCAGCCCCTCCATATGGCTGAAATGCAGTGTGATTTAAAAAAAAAAAAAAAAAAGACCCCACTGTGGAGAGGTCAAGTATGTTTAAACAGTCACCAAGGAGCAAATGCAGAGCAAAACCGAAAACCCCAGTCATTCCCAGCCAATGTGGCTTCAGATTGTTTTAGTGGTGGTATTTATTTGCAATTTTCTACCGGGTCAATGAAAAATAAGGTATTGAATCAGCATTTGTGCAATTGGAAACACCTGTGCACATCTATGTACATATGCCCACCCAGGTAGATGTGTGTGTGTGTGCGTGTGTGTGTGTATGTACGCACATGTCCACAATTTGTGTGACATCGCCGATGCTCTCGCTAAAGTCACCGTGATGTTTGGGTTTTGTGGAAGGCTGTGGATTTGTCAGCTCAGAGCATACTGTCAACATGGGCCCGAGTGAGGGAGGAGAAGAGAAGAGAAACTTTCTGGATTCTTCTGTGTTGTTCTGTTTTTTTTTTAACCACTTGAAGAGTTAAGCCAAGTCAGTGCAGTTGGTGGCCTTAATTACAATATGCAACTGCTATTTTACGTATTTTATGATTGAAGTTGTTCTCTGGTTTGGGAACTTATTTATAAATCAGCAGGAAGCTATAGGTGATGACTCACGAAATAAGTGATCTTCGTGGAAATGGCCCTGCATTCATTCTTTCACCACACTTACTTCGTTAATTTCTTTTTAAAAATTAACTTGCTGAGTGTCCTTGGTAGACTATCAGCTCCATCAAGAAAGAGACCGTGGGCCGGGCGCCCGTGGCTCATGCGCGTGAGCCACGCAGGGGGCTGAGATCTGAGGGTCTTGGTTAGATGCCAGCCTGAGCAGAAAAGTCCGCATGAGACTCTTAGCTCCAATTAACCACTCAAAAACTGGAAAGTGGTGCTGAGGCTCAGGCGGTAGAGTGTTAGCCTTGGAGCACCAAGCGGCTCAGGGACAGCACCTAGGCCCTGAGTTCAAGCCCCACAACCGACCAAAAAAAAAAAGGGGAGGGAGAGAAAGAATCTGAGACTTTGGGTACCTGCATCTTCATAAGAACCAAGGAGAACTGTTTCTGTACTTACACATCAGAGTCAGATTCCACTCTAGAATATTGTCCGCCTTTTCTGATGAACCCTTGTCCCCTGGTTACCTTGAGCCCTGTCCTGTGAGGGACAGCATGGCTCTCCCCTCCTCTCACTGACCCCTAGCTTGTCCTTATGTCTTCCACACAGAGGCTGCCAGGCCTGGTCTGATTGAAGACCTGAGGCGAAGTAAGACCAGGGCTCAAACCTGTGAACCTGTGTCACCAACAGTTTCCTTAGCAGGGTCCAGGCCCACCATAGCATGAGTGAGCAATGCCATTGAGCATCCTGGTTCTGAAATAGTTCTTCTCAGCTAGAAACACAAAGGGAGTGTGTCTTTGAGTTAGAAGTCTATTTGACATATCTATCTATCTAGCTAGCTAGCTAGCTAGCTAGCTATGTATCTATTATCTATCTATCTATCTATTATCTATTTATCTATGTATCTATCTATCTATTATCTATCTATTATCTATCTATCTATTATCTATCTATCTATCTATCTATCTATAACCAGCTAAAAATTGCTTGCATAGGATCAATGGAGACAACTCACACATAGGAAAATCGAGCGGTGAAACGCTCTGAAATGGTTTTTAAAAAGGGGGTGTGGCTCTCACACTGTCATCCTAGCTGTTCAGGAGGTAGAGATCTGAGGATCAAAGGCCCAAGCTAGCTCGGGCAGGAAAATCAGTGAGACTGTTATCTCCAATTCGCCACCAAGAAAAGCCGGAAGTGGAGCTGCGGCTCAAGTGGTAGAGCACCAGACGAAAGTGGAAACACTCGGGGGCAGACGGCACCCTGGCCTGAGTTCAAGCCCCAGGAACAGCACACACACACAAAAGAAAACAAAAAAATAAAGAAAGGAGAGGTATGAGGAATATATGCTAACAAAAACAAAATAGAAAGGGTTACTTATCCATTCTCCCTGCATACAACAACAACAACAAACACTTGCGTATTAAAAACAAAACCTCATGTACCAGGAAGGACATTGCCTTTGGTAAGTCTGTAGTGGCTCTTCTTTTTACAGCTTTCTACTTAAAGTCTAATTTATCCACCCAGTGACATTTACTTCTACTTCCCCAAGGTACAGAACCTATATCGTGAGAAGGATTAATTCTTGTTATTCTTTTATTTTCTCTTCTGCCCGCTTCGGTTTTAGTGCTCTCTTCTTCTTCTAATTTCCGAGATGTAACGTAGATGGCTGCTATGATATCTTCTTTCTTTTCACGTATCCTTTGTAAATTTGCAGCGAAACGCAACACATAATAATCTAAGAAGCGACTGTCCAACTTCTCCGTGGTTCGCGGGGCTTTGCAGCGACCCTTGGAATTTTCCCTTGGTGCGTGTGTTATTTGGCACTCACCTGTCTTGCGGTTTTCCTGTTCTCTTTCGGTGCTCCGTCACGAGGCCAGACAGCGAAGGTGGTACTGCTTGTCTTCTCTAAGTGTGTCTTAATGTCTGCGCGTCATCTGTAACTGTCAGTTGAGAAGGATGTTTCCTGCTGCGGCCACGTGGCCTGTGTGTGTCCATGTTACAGGGAAGTCCGATGGTTGGTACTGAGTTCAGCTTTGTCGTGACTGAGGTCTCTACCCGGGGACCCGTCCGTCTCTCATGGAAAGGCATTGGACTCTCCCCCCGTCGATGAGTTCGTCTGCTTCTCATGCATTTCCATGGGCTCTTGGCTCAGGTGATTCGATGCTGTGTTGTTAGGACCGTGTAGGTTGAATATTGTTACGTGTTCTGGGGGAGCTGACCCTCTGTCATTCTTCAAGGTTCCGTGTTATTTCTCACCATTTCCCTTGCGTTGAAGGCTGCCTGGCATGAGATTGGCATTGTTACGCCTACTTTCTCTTGATTAGAGGTAGCATGGAATGTGTGTTCAGTATGCTTGCTTTTAATCCCTATCTATTTTTATATTTAAAGTGAGTCTTATTTATCGATATTGGCAATGCATGTCACATGACTGGGAACATCCAGAGAGAGAGAAAGAGAGAGGGAGAGAGAGAGAGAAAGAGGGAGAGAGGGGGGAGGGAGAGAGAATAAGGGTATCTTGGATATAATGAAGCATAAGAGAATAAAATAAAGAATAAATACGATTTAAAAAAATCCTTGCCCGGACTCACACCACTCCACACGTCTCCTTCAGCCTTTGAATTTTTCTAAATGTGTTTTTTTTTTCTTTCTCTTTTCCCCCATAATGGCATGTCCACCTACCACGGGCGCTGTGAACCGAGATCTGCCATTTAGCCCCGTCTCCTGATCTGCATGCGGTTGTTTACGCTAAGTGCCATATCTCTGGCAAGCGTGCTAATGGGCAGGTATGAGCCGCCCAGAGTGGCCTTCGGGTGATGACAGCGAGGAAGAATATTGCGGCAGAATGCTCCGGAATTAATCTGCCCGTGTGACCCGGTCACCGACACGCAGACGAAAACACGGACGCGAACGGAGAATAAAATAACGGCACTTGACAGATATAATGGTTTTAAGTGATTTCAAATTAACCACATCCCACTGACCACCAGGGAAGAAGGGATGCTTTCTCGGGCTCCGGGGGCTCATTATGCAGGACCGAGGGAGGGGATCGAGGCGTAATTGAGGCTGGGGAAGGAGAGCACCCAGGACTTAATCAAGGAGAGAGCTCCTGCAATTCACATGCCATTTTCCCCCCCTCTTTTCAACCTTGGAGTATAATAAGCTTAAAACTGGATGGCATAGCAAATTCTAAGCAGGACGGCTGATAGAAGAAATTAATCACGACAGGGATGCATCAAGGGTGAATGGGGTCAACGCTCTTTTGCACTACTACCACTAAACAACAACAACAACCTACAGTTAACAAGCAGGGTGCAGCGACTCAAGTCCAGCAAGGCTAACTACATGGAAGGCAGAGATCTGAGGATCTCAGATGGAGACCAGTCTGGGCACAAAGGTGGTTTGCCAGACTCCATCTCCCCTGCTGGCCTGGCCTGGTTAGATATGTCTGTAAATCCCGGCTAGCCTGGAAGCATGGTGGCTATGTCACACGCAGGAGAATCTCGGCGCACTGTGGATATCCTAGGTGTAACTGGAGATTCCATCTCTAGAAAATAACCACGCAAACAGGGGCTGGAGGTGTGGCTCAATGACCGAGCGCCTGTTGGGTATGTAGAAGGTCCTGGGTTCAAGCCTAGTACCACAAGAAATTGAGTTATTGCGACCTTTCAGTTTTGAAAATTAATCATCTCTCTCCTTTCCCCCCTCTGAGACTGGATGTCAGAGTTGTTTTTGAATCATAAGCGTCCGTTTGTTTCACGTTCGAGCATGTGTAGGGAAGGTTTCTCGTCAGTACATTCTTGACCCATCTGGTGGTGTTTCTAAGGCCTGCACCTGTTGAGATACTCAGGGAAATGCCAGAATATCAAGGAATTATACCCAAATGACCCGGTCCCATTGGAGTTGGCAGACACTGGATTCCATGCGGGGGTGGGGGCGGGGCGGGGGAGGGCCCAGCAAGTTCCGCCCCCACCACCATCTCTCTGCGTGTGAACACAGGGCTGGAAGCCAAGCTTGCTCGACCGATTTCTCAGGAGCTCAGCTTCTTCCGAAGGTATGGAAGTGCTTCCTTTTCATTGGAGATAAGAAATCACCCCGTCTGTGTTCATTGACTAAATCTCATCTGACAATCCTTCCTTCCTTCCTTCCTTCCTTCCTTCCTTCCTTCCTTCCTTCCTTCCTTCCTTCCTTCCTTCTTTCTTTCTTTCTTTCTTTCTTTTTTGCCAGTCTTGGGGCTTGAACTCAGGGCCTGGGCGCTGTCCCTCAGCTCTTCAGCTCAAGGCTAGCGCTCTACCACTTGAGCCACTGCGCCACTCCCGGCTTTTTTCTTTTTGCTTATATGGTGCTGAGGAATCGAACCCAGGGCCTCATGCATGCGAGGCAAGCGCTCTACCACTGAGCCACCTTCCCAGCCCTTCATCTGATAATTTTTCTTATCCCTCCCCCCCACAGCTAGACGATTGTCCCAACGATTGTCTCTCACCCCAATCCAACAAGCTGGAGAGAGTGATGGAATGTGGAAATGACCCCAGGGTCCTGTGCAGATGGCAGCTGAGGTTCCAGGAGAGAACCCTGCGCCTCGGACGGGGTTAGGGTCAAACGTGGAGGACCAGTAGCTGCTTTGTGACAAGAAGTTGAGATGGAGATGGAGAAAGCAGTTCCAGGCAGAGGAGGGATGGGCGCTGGGTTCTGGAGAAGAGACCGTTCAACACATCAGATGATGTAGGAAATAAGAGAGCGTCGGACTTGCCAACAATGACCCTTGGTTGGGCAAAAAGAAAAAGAAAACATCTTTAGGTGCTATAATGGATTCAACAAGCAGAATGCAAGAGAGGAGGAGCGTGTGTTGACCGGCTGGCTGGTGAAGGCAGCCTGCACAGCAGGTGGCCGGGATTCCTCGGGATCGATGGCGTTTCCCTAAGTGCTTGGATCTCTGTATTTCAGATGAGAGAGACTTCCACATATTTGAGCCAGGGGAAGGAGTCCGTGCAGAACTGGAAAGGCTTGGCAGCAAAGGGTCTACCTACAAGAAGAGCGGGCACTGCTGGAGAGGAGAGACTGGAAATGAGGTCAAGGGTAAACCCATGGGCAGTGATCCGGCGGGCGCAGAAATCAAAGACTTTGCTTGTGAGGAAATCATGACATCCGTGGCTCTTCTTCCCCCAGAGTTCAAGCAGAGGTACGATCGATGGACGGGTGCTGGAGCTGGGGCGGAGGATGGCTATCCATCCACGCGGTAGAATTATTTATAAAGAGCTGCGTGAAAGCCATGCTGAAAGGCAGAAGCTCATTTCTCCGGTGGGTCTGGGGCCCGCCGAGCTGGCTGACCCATCTCTGGTGGAACAATCCTCAGACCAGCTGCGGGAATTTGAATTCGGAACCCATCCTGAGAAACGAAGAGACATCATCCATTGACCCATCTCAAAACCAACAGATTCCGGCGACCCCCTTTCAGGTACAGAACAAGAAGATGCACCACCAACTCTTCCTCTTTAATCCAGAAAAAAAAAATAGGCCCCCTCCATAGATGGTTTTGCCCAGGAATTCAAAGGTAGCCATTTATTTCAAAGAGGAACGCATCAGAATAAATCTGGCATCCTACACTTCAATAAGAATCGCAATGAAATGATAGCCCACTCTGTTAGAGATCACGATGGAGCGGACCCAGGTCTCACGTTCCAATGCCACTGTCGGCCACCCGACCTCAACAGGACACATCTGCATACTAGCCCGAGACATGGCGGCATGCGAAACAATTAGAAACATGCTGAACCGGTCCATCGAGCTCCTATTTATGATCCACGAAACAAGAGTCTATGAGTTCCTCATGAAAACTTAATAGTTCCGAGAAATGAACTGAGTACAACAATTAGAGTTAAATGACGCTATCGCCAGAGACCGACAGCAATGTGACACAGTCAGGTTATAAGAAAGTCATTACGGGTGGCCGAAGCTGGCTTTATTATCGCATAGGCAAAGGAACAGAGTGAGGAACACACAGGATGCTTTCTAGGTTAAAATAACTTAAATAATAACGTTTCTCTTCATCACGCATAGAACAGTCTTCTTAGCTTGCGGTAAAAGAAAATAGGTTTCAAAATGTTGAATTTTTTTTAAGATTAGAAAATGGTTTTTTATTGCCATAAAATGCTGTTTTTTTATTTTCTTTTTTGTCATGGCAGCTGGTGAGCTGTGTCTAAGAAGTCTTCAAAGTTAGCCCACAAAAATCTCCATGAGCGAGAGCACAAACGATTATAAGGCAGGAACATACTTCATCGCTAGATTACAGGTAATTGTGTACACAGTGACATTTGTTTATTTTGCATGTATAATCTCATATTCATGCAGATGATTTAATCATTTGGACCTGATGTGTGGGGGAGAAGTATGATGTCTAATCACGCACTCAGATCTCTCCAAGTTTTGCCCTTCTAGGGGACGAAAATCTGTCACATCAGACCAAAGACTCCCTTGGAGCTCACAGAGGTGGAAAATCAGCACGGAGATGACAAATGGCTTTTTAAATGATGACGTGCCCACACTTAGTGTACAAAAAAATCCGTCACATTTTATTACATTTGAAAACTTGGCCCTGAACTTCTCTTATTGTGAATCTATAGAAATCTATTTTGTATAATGCCCTACAGGTCTGATTTTGTAAATGTGTTTTCTAGTTGTGTGTGTGTGTGTGTGTGTGTGTGTGTGTGTGTGTGTTTGTGATTGAAAAAAATCAAAATTAAATGTCATAGGGCTTTGTTTTGTTTTGGTATTGAGAGCGACGGTTCCTTATTTTAGCATTTAAACAAACACTTCTAACGAATGATGGTGTTGGGAATTCAACCTTTCTTTTTTAAAAAAGACTGATTTTTATTTTAATGATTGTTCCAGACATTTGTAGAGGAGGCTTCTCTGCTCCCTATCATTCTGCTTGGTTTTCAGATGAGGTTGAGATTTCTTCTACTTTCACGTACAAGAGACCAGAATTCACGTCATCCCGCATCCGAGCATCTATCATTGTACAGGGTTTTGCCCGTGATGATCAACACAGCCGTGAAAATGCTCAGAGCAGTCAATCAACGGACAATGGGCAGGGTGGGCACCCTGGCTCCGCTAGCTGGAGAGGAGGCCATTCCCCATTTTCGGCGGGGTGCTATTTCAAGATCATAATCACCAAGTTATTAGAGTATTTCAGAGGAAGCAACAGCTATGGGTAGGGATACAGCGTTTGCATTTGGACATGCTCCTACTACTAACATGATACAAAATAAAGAGGTTTCTGGGTAAATAGCAGATGAGGGCTAGTAAGTTGAATTTGCAATCATTTTCCCTCTGTGTGTGTGTGTGTTTGGTATATGACATGCAATGGGTAGAATATTAATTCTGTTCTATCCCTGAGCCTTTGGGATTGATTAAATAGAGGAGGAATCTTCCCTGGGTCTTAGAGAACAAAGAAAAGAGGAAGAGAGAAAAATGGAAGGAACAGGAAAGGAAGAATAAAAGAGAAGGAAAGGGCCGGGAAGGTGGCTCCGTGGTAGAGCGCTGGCCTAGCATGCATGAAGCCCTGGGTTCGATTCCTCAGCACCACATACACAGAAAAAGCCAGAAGTGGCGCTGTGGCTCAAGTGGTAGAGCGCTAGCCTTGAGCAAAAAGAGCTTAGGGACAGCACCCAGGCCCTGAGTTCAAGACCAGGACTGGCAAGAAGAGAGAGAGAGAGAGAGGAAAAAAGATACAATTAGAATCATTATTACTTTTTTTTCTTGATGAGCTCTGGGGCTTGGACTCAGGGCCTGGGCACTGTCCCTGAGCTTTTTCACTCAAGGCTAGTGCTCTACCACTTGAGCCACCACTCCGCTTCCGGGTTTTCTGGTGGTTCATTGGAGTTCAGAGTCTCACGGACTTTCCTGCCCCGGCTGGCTTTGAACCACGATCCTCAGATCTCAGCCTCCTGAGTAGCTAGGATGACAGGCGTGAGCCACCGATGCCCGGCTTCACTTAATAACTTTAGGATCACACGGGTGAGCCTGTCACACGTGTGTTCGGCAGCACGGAAATAAACCTGAGGCCCCTACACATCCATACACACGTGTGGCCCGTGGTGAGACCTGCGTTTGCTCCTCAGGGTTTGAACTGAGGGCCTCATACTTGTGAGGCCGGTGCACTTCCACTGAGCCGTGCCCGCGCAGCTCCTTACTCTCCTACACCACCTGCTTTTACTCGTGAGTGCCGGGAGCCTCCAAGAACGAGAAGGCAGGGTCCGGTGGTATGGAGTCCCACCTTCAGTGAGAATTTCAAGAAAGAGTGGTTTCACTTTCATTTATTTATTTATTTAGGTGTCGGTCCTGGGGCTTGAAGTCATTCCCCCCCCCCCCCCTTCCATTCTGTTCCTTTTCTGGACCTGGCAACATACATGCTGGATCATTCCCACGTAGGTAAGGCCGTCGGATGATTTTTTAAGCAGCGGGAAACTGGGCTGCCTGGCTGGGCAGATAATGGTATCAGCTGCTTCCTTCCAAAACAACAGGTGCTTTGGCATGGGACCGTGCATCATCACTGAGCCGGTGACACCAGCTCATACTTCAGCTTAATTATGAGCCACCCCCATTAATCCTCAAATAATTAAACGTGTGTGTGTGTGTGTGTGTGTGTGTGTGTGTGTGTGTGTGTGTGTGTGCGCGCACTGCAAGGTGAAATGCGAAGTTAAAGGTACCTTGCAATTTTTTTTTAATAGGACTGTAAGATCTCTTTTCTACCTTTCTCATGCCTTTCTTTGCATAACACCCACACAACAAGACATTAAATGTCCCGGCCACCCTTGTTCTTTCTATTTGGGTTTTGTACTTTCAATAGCAAATGTCAAACGCTTGCGTTTATAAAATTTTAATCAAGATACTCAACCAAGCCAGGTGTTTTTGGGGGAAAGGAACGGCTGAAGCGGGCTTTTGGGAAGTATTGTCTGGCTCGTTTAGAGATTCCATAGAAATCACCTTTTAGGCACCGGCCACTTGCCCGCAAAGGACAGTCCACGCGAGACCCTTCGCCGTTCAGCTCAGGGAGGTAACACACACCGCTCACTACGCCCCGCCTCGCGCCAGAGCCAGCGCTGACCTTCTAGAAGGAAGCCATTCGCTTCTGAGCCAGATGTGCTCCTAAGCACATGGTTTAGAGCGGAGAGAGCCAAGGACACAGACATTTATTAGCCGATAAATTATGCATTTGTCATTTGTTCCGGGGCAAAGCTCCGGCTGACATCTCTGACATGAATGTGAGTGTCTCCGTAACATAGCAATTACATTAACAATTTAGGAGAGGTGGTTTTCTGGGGGTGGGAGCGGGGAACGAGAGAAGAGTCAAGTTGTGTGTGTGTGTGTGTGTGTGTGTGTTAGAAGAAGTGTATACTCCTGTGGCTTTTAATTATTCACTATCTATCCATCCGAGGCTTTACCTTCCCCAGGTGACAAGCCAGTCAGTTCTGTAGTGGTTGGGAGAGAGGGTCATTATTTGTTTATCATGAAGATGGTGCGGAAGAATTGTCGTTCTTATGAAAGTCCCCCCCCCCCCCCCCCCGTCCCGCCCTGGGAAACAAGACTTTCTCTGGTCAGCACACAAGGATAAAGCCGTAGGAGAAGAGGGTTTTTTTTTTTTTGGTGCTTTGTCAGAAAAGCCTCAGACTGGGAATTTTCCGTGGATTTAGCCGGAGCATGTGGGAGGACCATCTGGAAAACTCCGTGGTGCCGGGGGAAGGGGGGGGGTCTGGCGTAGCCCAGAAATCCGATCACCCTCTCCCCAGGCAACAGCTGAGCCTCCCAGCCACCAGAAAAAAAAATTCAGACTTCTAATTTGTCATAACTACCTCCCGTGGAAAGGAAATATGTTATGTAGCCAGATACCCAAAAAAGTAGCTAGACAGATAAATAAGGAACAAAGCTTCCTCCCCAGCCGTATGAACAGTCAAGTCCAGAACAAGTCCTAGAGGCCCACGGAAATCCCAGCCCCCCCCCCCCGAGCTCCAGCCACGAGGGGGTCTGTGTCAGTGTAAGCACTCTTGGGTTTGGGTAGCCGAACATTCTAGAATAGGCTCCCAGTCGGGGCCCTCTACCCACAGACTCTGCTTCCAGGATCCCTTCTATTCATCCACTCACAGTCCACGAGGTGCTGAATTTCCCCCGACCGGCTCTCCAGGCTCTCTGTACCCCCAAACCATCCTAGAGGGATGGAACGTGGGGTTTCCTTCACCACCCCCGCCACGCCCCGACTGTAGAAGGCAGGAGGCTCAGAACTGACTTCAGCTTCTACGTGTACCAGACACATGCTTTCCTGCGGTGTCCGACCTCGTGAGCCGATGAACACCCACACCCACACCCACAGTGCGCACGTGTAGGTTCGCTGGCTGCGTGGATGGCCACCGGTAACTTCGACTTCACAGAGTGGAGGCACATGCCGGCCCCTTTTCCGTCGGGCTTCACATCCTTGCCAGCTGCACCCTGACTTTTGGGAGCCCGGGCCACGAATCCGTGGGCCACGGTACGAAGGGGAGGCCAGCTTGGTCCCGAAACATGCTGGAACCCAAGGAGCAACTGTACCATGAGTTCTGCCACCACTGAATGCACCGTGACCCGCCCTGCACCCGTCTGGCCATTCGGTCTTCTTAAGACAATGAGATGAGACTAGTTCTGTCTTTGCAGCCTTGGGTGGCATCCTGTAGTCTGGACTCTTTCTAGTCCCTAGTACGATTATGACCTGATTATTTTACCTAAGGAGGAAACCATACTCTACACACCAAATTTAATCCAACTTGCATCTTTTATTACCCATTGTTTTAGCACTTAGTCTTAATGCTTTATATGAAAATAAAATTTCCATAGAAAGATGATTTTTCTTCCTTCCTTCCTTCCTTCCTTCCTTCCTTCCTTCCTTCCTTCCTTCCTTTCTTTCTTTCTTTCTTTTTCTGCTAGTGCTGGGGCTTGAACTCAGGGCCTGGGCGCTGCCCCTGAGCTTCTTTTGCTCAAGGCTGGTGCTCTACCACTTGAGCCACAGCGCCACTTCCAGCTGAGGATGGAACCCAGGGCTTCATGCATGCTAGGCAAGCACTCGACCACAGAGCCACCTTCCCAGCCCTGATGCTTGTATTCCTATAGATCGACTCCCTCTATATCCCAAATATCTTCTTCCTTGGGGCTTCCTCCTCTGACTTCGAAGACTTCGCATTGCATGTGAATCACTGCCTCCTACATTAGCCTGGTGTTTTGCTCTGTTTTGATTTTACTTCCTCGATGCTACCACACCTCGATGACACCCTTCTACTCCCAGAACACAAAATGGAAGTGAGGTGGAGCTCCGGCGCCCCTGCAGCTCCCCTGCAGAAATCCCACGCAGGCCCCGGGGGTGAGAGAGAGCAGCTCCAAATCCACCTCTGCAGCCATGACCTCGGCGCCCCCCGCAGGGACTGGGCGGGTCTCTGGAGAAGGAGGCTTGCTGCTGCTCACAGGGCAGGGCCATGCTGGTGAATCTGTCTTTTGCTAAGGTCCCGTTCATGCACAGGGGACGCCAACCGCGAGAGCCGCGAATTCACATCTCTTTCCGAGACCTGGTGGTGGCCATGTTGGCACCTGCTTGGCTGAGTACACCATTAGCTGTAGACTCCCGCTCGCTGTGAACAACACAACCCAAACATCTCACAATGGTGTCTGTTACCAGTCAGATGCTGGTATTACCAGGATAAAAGTAAAGGCTGTCCAACAGGACTGTGCTGCTGTTGTTGTTGTTGTTTTTGTTGTTTGCAATCTCTGGGTAGCGTCTCCAATAAGCAGCGAAGAAGAAACTATTCCACGACTCCAGCACCTCATCCATCTCTCCCCTCTGTGAATTGGTGGATTTCATTGTTTGCCAGATCACTTTCCACCTAATCAGGACGTACGTCCCTTAAGATCTTTTTTTTTAATCTTTTGTCAGTTGTGGGGCTTGAACTCAGGGCCTGGGCGCTGTCCCTCAGCTCTTCAGCTCAAGGCCAGCGCTCTACCACTTGAGCCTCAGTGCCACTTCTGGTTTTCTGGTGGTTTATTGGAGATAAGAGTCTCACGGACTTTCCTGCCCGGGCTGGCTTTGAACGATGATCCTCAGATCTCAGCCTCCTGCGTTGCTAGGATGACAGGCGTGAGCCACCGGCGCCCCGCCTTCCTTTAAGATCTTTGCCACTGTTCTGGAAGGACTCCCTTTCCCTCCAGATTGTAAGGGTTTGTTTCTCATGGCTTCCGGAACACCGTACTTTCCATACATCTACCTAGAGTCCTTTCATGAAAATTTAAGTATTCTCCAAGATGAGTTAGGCGATCTCTTCCATGCTCTCCATTTCCATGAATTATTAATGACAGAGTTCTTTATTTCCATCTTCCCACTAACAGCATGCTCAAGGAAATACAGGTATTTAAAAATTATGCTCCTGGAAATTCTCCCAATTTCTTCTCGGGGTCTAATACCAAAGCGACCACGGACTCTTACGTCTGGGTTACAACAGTATCCCACTCTTCTGTGTGAGAGCCCAAGTGCCTCGCCGTTCAAGCAGGGAGTGCATGCGCGTGTAATGAGTCATGCTGGAGACTGGACGCCGCGTTCGGACTCTGGACAAAGCCAGCTGCGCAAATTTCTTCTTCAGGATTTGCATCGGTCATACCAGTATGATCTAAGACGATATTAAAGTGGAATAACCACAGTCACATGTATCAAATGCCTTCCTAAACCCATACGGGTAAGTGTTTTGTTGAACAAGGGTCTACTCTATAGTTCGAGCAAAGGAAATGCATTAAAAAGATGTGTTTACTAGCCATGCCTGAAGAAGACTCATTTTAAAAAACCACGAGAGCGGGTTAAATGCCAGTACAAACTTCCTTGTTTTAATCTTTTTCAGATACTCACAAGCAGAGCCCTAAGGTGGTTAATAGAAATCTCTATGCTCCATTTTCAAATCTTCTGAGAGTACCATGCATTCATCACACTATCTAGAAGGACATTAACTTGTTGATCCTTGTACCAGACGTATTAGCACTGTCAGATGAAAAGTGGATTCTCTGAAATCCTCTCAGAACTAGCTAACACAACCCACAAGCCTCTTACCACAACTCCCAGAAGAAATTAAAAAGGATCCATAGACTGTTCATTAGAACAAGGTCCAATGTATTGTGTTTTCATGATCACTTCTCTAAAGGTCTAAAGGTCTCTGGATTCAGTGGATACAGTCATGTTCAGATGGAGGTATATAAAGTACTGAGTACATAAAGTCAGATAAAGATGAGAGGAGTTGATGAGGAGCACAAAAGAATGCCACAGGGGACAAACGGCAGAGACCCAGGGCCAGACAGACGGTCCATAAAATTACGCACCAGGTGTGAACGCCCCCAACTCTTAAAAGTCGCCAGCAAAGTTCTAAGCCCCTGTCCTGACCCAGCCGAAGAAAGAGCAAGGGGTTCAACTCTTACGTAAAATCAAGTGGTGGAACCCAAATCAGACCCTGTGAAAAGCTACCAGAGCAAGAACATGTGCTTGGTTTTGTTCCGTACTCTACTTTTAAGCTTCTGTCAAAGGCGGTCTGGCGTCCCAAACAAAACCAACTCTGTGGCCCATTAGGTTCTGAAAACTCACCCAAGACGAACTTCTTCAACCTCATCAATGAACCCTAAGAGAGAACAACAACAAAAAAAAAACTCACCAAAAACGACAGCGGGGAAAGACGCCCCTGGAAGACACACGTTGGCAATGTGTCCAAAGTCCAACCGTGGTGCTTTTTGTTGAGCACGGCACCGGAGCTCAGAGTCTGGCTGCCACCTCGAGCCTGGGGAGGATGGAGATCAATCAAGCCAAGCCTGGGTAGGGTGATTAAAACAAGATCCATTTGCTTGGTATATGTTTCCTGGCTCCGACCTCTGCCAGGTTCACGGCCCTGCCAAAGCTGTACATCGAGGAAGGCAACCGCTTCATCCAAGAAGTCGTGTGATTCCGATGTGGGATGCCAAGCCGGGGGGAGGTGTGCGAGGGAGCTGGGGAGCGGGGAACGCTCCTACAAATGAGCGTTTTGGCAGGAGATGATGCCCTACCTCTGCACGCGCGTGCTGCGTTTTGCTGGGAACAAGTCCCACTGGTGCTCCCCCCAGAGAAATCCCAGTTGGTGTCACCGTCTCCAAACACATGGCTCCGTCACGCACGCAGCACGGACTGCCCGGTCCACACACCGCCGACAAGGGCACCGCGCTCGCTGGAGACAGCGATGCCCGCTCTGGTTCTTCCTGAACGAAAACTCAGCCAACTTCACCAGTGGTTTGCCTGGAAAGCTATTGTTTTCCTCCATGTTACAGCGTATATTTAAAAAAAAAAAAAGCATAGAGAGAGAAAGAGAGAGAGCAGGCAATTGGAAAGACCAACGAGTACAAATCAACGGAATCAAACACAGCCCGTTAGAATCACATGAGCTTTAGGATATGCTCGTACTGCTATCTTTTATGTATGAGCGGCCCGAACCCTTGATTTTCTTTTTCAAAGTTATTTTTGTGAGCATGAATTCATAGCAAAGGGTTTCGCTGGGACATTACATACATGCATAGACGTATTCAATCAGGTCTCTCTCTTTCTCTCTTTCTCTCTGACTCTCCCTAGTTCTCTTGATTTTTCATTCAAGGTATATTGAGTTCCTTCCCTGTTGTCATTTTGCCGGTGAATACTTGAGGAGAACGGTAAAGCCCTCTGGGATCTTGCGATGTCTTTGACAGAAGTATATTTCCTACCTGGCTCTTGATCCCTCCAGCTGCTGTTGGTCCGCTCTTTCCCGCTCCTGGAGAGAGAAGGATTTTAGTGAATGGAAATTCTACCGTTAGTTCAGGTCTTCATTTTGGCTTTGTCCATGCTGATTACAGCAAGAGCTTTTTGTTTGTTTCCTTTTGGAGAGCTGGGGTGGATGACTTTTTTTTATGGTAAACCTGGCGTGTTTGGGGTGACCATACAGTATTGTGCGTGTTATAGCACAAAGCCATGGATGGACAAAACGTCGATGACAGAACATGTCTGTGTCGTCGTGAACCTTCATTTAAGAAGCTGTAGTGCGCTGGTCCCTGCTACAGTATATTCTATTTGAGAATAACCCATTGTTGGTTGACCCCCCCCCCCCATCTACTGCCGGTATTCTTTCTGACCTGGTTAATGATGCTGCAAAGATTCCAGTGCACGTTGCTTATCTATTCCAATTGATCAAGAGAGGGATTTGGTGATGCTTAGACTGAATGAGGGCATCACTAGGTCCCGAGAAAGCCTGGGTCCCACCAAAGGACAAGACCCGACATCTCCCACTCCCCAGGAGTGCGCGCGAGTTCTCCCGCCTTGTGATTGGCAGGTAGGCCGGGCTGCGTGCACAGCCCACATCCTTGTGCCGATGATATGAACATTGAAATCCACAGCCAGGAATATGTCCGCATGGAACCATTGCCACACGTGGACTTAGACGTTTACACGATTCATTTTAGCTGATCTGTGTTTCCTTCACACACACACACACACACACACACACACACCCTGAAGAAGGCAAAAGATGCATCTGTTAGTCCTCAGTGGATTCTGTTTTAGGGCAGGGGAAGAAAATCCCTATCTTGCATTTGTAGGTTCAGAAACACAGAAACGGCCTAGTATCCTATTTATGTGGGAGAGACCCATTTTTCCAAACCTTTGGCAGGGCCTCTAGCCGGGCTGGAGAGGAGGTGGGGGTGCAGGAGACATTGGTTGTTCGGGCCTACTGTACTCGCTTGGTTTGCAGGGATCATTTCTAATCATTTGTAATTAGAGCAATGCCACTGGAAATGTTCGTCTTGCTCACCGCGGGCTGCAGCGGCGCGCACGCTCTCCCTCTCTCTTCTGGGAGAGCGAGCAGATGGCGTGACTTCATTTGCTTCTCCCCGCGTGGCTGGGAGGACATGGGGTTTGACTGCCCAGGTCTCCCCGCCCAGAGCCTGGCGATGGGAGCTGTGGTCAGAGATCCCGGGCCCGGCGGCTTGGTGTCCAGCTCCCTTTGTCTCCCATCACTTTGATCCTCAGCCGGGCATCCGCAGCGCTTTGCTTGGATGACTCTCGCAAGCGCCTACTCTTCTCCTTGCCAGAAGTGTTCTTTTCTTCGGGTTCTGAGAATCTGGCCGGTAATGAGCGGGTAAGGAGCAGCAGGAGTTGTCAGCGCCCCTTTCTTTCATTAACTTTCTTGGGCTGCAGCCACAACAGCAAGACTTCAGGGACTGAGAATTTAACCTTCTCCAGGGGTGATCATTTTTCCACATGGATTAACATGGCCGCAGAGCCCTCCCCCCGCCCTCTCCCTCCCCCCAGCTCGCTTCTCCTCCACCCTGCTTTTTATAGATTATCTTGAACTTTCCATCCAATGCTCGCCAGGGCCACTGGGAAATAACATGCTGGAAGCATTTCTTTTCTTTCCTCTTTCTTTCTTTTTTTTAAGGTTAGCTCGGGTGCATGCGTCATTGTAAGGTGAGGGGCATTTTTGTACAGCTTTTAACGAAACGTGTTGGAATGCCGCCCAACAGCGGGGGTAGATTTACCTTTTGTTTTTTTCTCCTCCAGGAAATAAGGGGCTCACAGCCGTCCTTTGGCAGCGTGGTGATGCTTGCTTTGGTTCTCGCACAGTGGAAATAATAGAAAGGTGCACGTGTGCACGTGTGCACATGCGTGTTTGCGTGTGCATGTGTGTGTGTGCACACAGAAAATGTATCTCTAGCAGCAGCGGTACTTGGGCCAAATATTTTTCACCCTCATCCAGAAATCAGTTCGTTCTGAAAACAGTTTATTGATCACAACCTTTAACCTGCAGGGCATAATATACTTCTCCTGATCAGGGCGGGGACAGTTAGGCACTTCCGTTTTCCTTATCTCTGAACCTTTTTGCCTTTTCCACGGTTGTAGATGATTGGGATCACCAATCAGCCAAGTAGGCTGCTTCTGGTGTGTTTCGTTTTGTTTTTAACTTACGAATACCTGCCCCCTCCCCCCCCCCCCCCCCCCCCCCCCCCCGCCCTTTATGCCATGTCTTCTCATGGCTCCGTAGCTCATTTCTATGACTTTCTGTCTGGTTCGCCTTTCTTGTCTGTTTTCTGGAGCAATCTCGTCCGTTTCAAGCACTGGGGCTCCCAGACCTTAACCAAGACAAGCAGATGGAATCCGGCGTGGATTGAGGGCCACAGAACCAACCTGGATCGGGCCCCGGGTCCCCGTGAGCACGCCCAGACCAC
Source organism: Dipodomys spectabilis (assembly GCF_019054845.1). Taxonomy (NCBI): domain Eukaryota; kingdom Metazoa; phylum Chordata; class Mammalia; order Rodentia; family Heteromyidae; genus Dipodomys; species Dipodomys spectabilis. Next base: position 143,549 of record NW_024870899.1, read on the forward strand.
CTCCTCTTATGTTCTGTCTTAAAGAATGCACAGAGGGGTTTCCAGGCACCTTCACTGAATACCAGCTTCCCCTGTCCACAAAGTGTTCCGTAGGCTGGGAAGGAAGGGGGTCTTTCCACCTGGGAGTGAAGTATCCGGGGGATGTACCAACACCAGCAGCTGAGCCAGTCTTTAAGTGAGTGTGAACTGGTCTTAACACAAAACACCTGAGCACCAGGAGCTACGCTGTTCCTGAATTTGCTTCTTTACCAATGCATGCGCCGATTGTCCTTCAGGCTTTCTGATAGAGAATGGCTCTGTGGTTAAAATGCCGGGATTTGGTGTGTGGGGGGGGGGGGGGGGAAGGTGTCTCTCGGAAGTAAATATGCAGGGAGGGTTTTCAATGTGGTCAGCAGCAGTGTGAAGTCCAGCTTCTGACGGACGCACGTTGGGAACGTGGAGATCACAAAATACAAGTTCTCCCCGTTCATTAATAAAGTTAATGAAGTGGAATGATCGAAAACGCCGCTGCTCGTAATTTAGCGCATCCGACTCAATGAACTCACGGGAGAAGGAACCCCCAGCCATTCAAAACGAATCTGGGAAGTCTTGGGGTGTACATGTGAGTTGTTTTTATAGGACGTGCCTGTTTCACGTTTTCACGGCAAGAGTCGGGAGATAACCAGGAAGTCGGGAAGGTATGAAATGCGAACAAAGCTTCAGCCTTTAACGGGCTGTCAAAGCCCCTGCAGGAATGCTTGAAGACTGCAGAATAGATCAGGGTGGCCAGACCTTTATTGGTGTGCTGGCCAGGGTCTGGGCCTGGCCTGGGTGGTATTAAAAATACAACAAAATGCCTCAGTTCATACCTCGTAAAATGACTGAGACACCTGAAAACCACAGCTTCCTGTGACTCCCGGCCATGGTGTTTTCCTTGTTATTTAAGTCCAGCCAGTTGGGTCTCAGATACCCATCGCGTTTTAATCTTGCATGACGTGGCTATCGGATCTCTCTCGATAAGAAACTTAGCCATCGATATCTTCAAAGGCCCCTAAGCCTTGGGGTTATGGCTTTCTTTTTTTTTCCGGTTAATATTGAGGCATCCAACCGAGGGCTGACAAAGTTAAGCAGCCCACCTGAAATGAGGTGACATGGGCGCTGAAAACCGGGGTTCGGACTTTTAAAAACACATCTTCTTTGTTCGGAATTTGAAAGGAAATCTTAGCTGCTCTTAAAGGGGGTGGGGAATGCAAAGTTCCACACAGACTGGTGAATATCGCTTCCTCTCTGCCGGTTTAGTGATGATGGTTCTAGGCATAAAGATGATACGGTAGCGCGCATTGCATTTCTCTATTCTGTGTGTGCATGCACATGCACATGCACACGCTGGTACCTGGGCTTGAACACGGGGCCTCTCATTCTCACCTAGATTTTCCCACTCAATGCTGGCACTCTACCCCTTGAGCCACAACTCCACATGTGCCTCTTTGCTGGTTAGTTGTCGATAAGGACGGCGACATTTCCTGCCTGGGCTGACTCCAAACCCTGATCCTCAGATCTCAGCCTCCAGAGTAGCCAGCTAGGATTACAGGCGTGAGTCACAAGCAATCAATCGGCTTCAGGGCTTGACGCAGGAGAACTAATTCTACTTGGTCTTTGCACCTGCCTAAAGGAGTTTATCCAAAGAAATACAATTTCAGGTATTTCTTCCTTTTGGTAAAAGCTTCATAGTTCTCAGTCATGGGTATTTCAGGGCATAATTGATCTGGGGGGACTGAATTTTTTTTCTAGGTGTTTAGTTGTCTGTTGCTCCTACTCTTCTTCCTTGAAATACCTTCCTTCCTCACTGTCTTTCGGTGGTTGTACGAAGGGGAGTCAAATTCAGCTCATCCGTGTGTAAGTACAATGTGTCTTGATCAATAGGCTCACTGAAAAAAAAAATCCTTTTCTAGAATTCTCCACCATTTGTACGCTCGGCGAGTTTTACGCCATTTGAAGTTAATTACACAATTATCCCGAAGCATAAGATAAACAATCTGTCAACTCTGCCTGCTCCTTGGCAGTGTGATTCGGCGTGCAGACTATTTTCACAAAACAGTCTATTTCGAGACCCGGCACCCCATTTTGTTTCTTTTCCCGGGGAATCTTGGCCAGGATGGGGGGTGAGTCACAGCCATGCAGAAGCCGGTCCCTTCCCTTCTTTGAAGAGGCCCCTGGGGCAGGCCCCGCCCAGCGCTCCAGAGACATCTTCCCTCCAGTGGTCCTTACCTGTGCATTTCACCACGCTAGAAGCTTGTTGACCAAGAAGGGGAATATCTGATAATAAATGGGGCCCGGCATGGTATTCATCCTGTGACACATCTTGAGGAATTTCTTCTTCTTCTCGGGGCCTGGGCGCTGTCCCTGAGCTTCTTTTTTGCTCAAGGCGAGCGCTCTACCGCTTGAGCCACAGCGCCACTTCTGGCTGTTTCTGTGTCTGTGGTGCTGAGGAATCGAACCCAGGGCTTCATGCATGCAAGGCCAGCGCTCTACCTTCCCAGCCTGGAACTTGTTCTTTTTGCTTTCCTTTGAAAGCGCCAGCCACCTAGCCAGCCAGCATCGTAGACACCTTGAAGCTTGATGGCCTTGTGCACCTCAGATTCCACAAAGGGCCTGGATGATGCTCAGACCCCCAGCTGCCCGGGGGTCCCTGCAAAGAGCAGGCTGGCCCGTGGCTGTGATTAATGTCTAGCCGACGGGGCACTGGCTGGCTGCACGTCAGCAGGACACGTCTCTGGGATATTTCAAATGGTAAAAGCCACTGATTTAGTTTGTGAGTCAAGAGGCTTCTTTTAGGCTGGGACATTTTGTTTGTTTGCATTTTTAAAGTTTTTCCTATTTTTTTTTCTGTTTGCATTTTCCATTTTACCTATTTTTATCTGTATCTAAAACACATATCTCTATCGTTGCTCTTGTCATTTAATATCTCTTCTGTCTCCTACCCAGAATATACACCCAGCTCTCAGAATAAACTGATCTGTGCAGAAAGTGTCCTCTCAAAAGCTCAAAAGCAGAACGCTTGAACTACTTGGTAAATGAAGAAGTACTAGGTTTTCCATTTGAATGCCGTGTAAAATTCCCAGACAGATGGAGTATCTGAGTTGGTGAATTAAATTAAGTATACAATGGCAACAATACAGTAAGGTCTTCTGAAGTGAGTTGGATCCAGTGCATGTGTGTAAATGCACGTGTGGTAGGAGACACACGTGAATTTCGTCCATGGGAGAAGGTGTGCCCCCGATTCAACCTTTGTGAGTTCTGTGGGGAATGTGGACGGGAACATCGGAGGTCATTTTCCATTTCTTCTTATTTTTGTTCCAAAAGTGAGTGACAACAACTTAACTGTGACAAGGTGTGAAAGTCATTCTTTTTTCTTTTGTCTTTCTTTCTTTCTTTCTTTCCACCAATCATTCTGAAAAATGTATCGGGAAGTATCGTCGAGAGTTTCTTAATCATAGTTACATTTTTCACACAGTTTTTTTTTTTTGTCTTCTCTATTATTTTTTTCTCGGTGTCTGTCTGTGTGTCTGTCCACGCTCTGTTTTCTTCCTCTTTTAAAGGTGTCTTTCCTACCACCTTCTATTTCACTTTATTAGTCTGAACTAACTATACCACGGAGGGCCCGACAGCCAGTCAGAGAAAAGGAAAAAGGAGAGAAAGCAAGAAAAGAAACGATCTGGCGATCCGTGCCTTTTTTTCTCTTCCCTCGTTATTTGGTGGAGTTCGCTCTGTGTGTTGTGACTATTCTGGTCTCCGGAGACAGACTTGGCTGAGAAAGACGACAACAGAACTCTCATTAGCATGACACATGGCACCAAACAGTGGAAATGGCTCCAACAAACTCATTCAGGTTAAAATCTTGAAGCTGTAATTGTAAGATAATTGCATCGTCTTATTGTCAAGCAGTGTACCGCTAATCGGCTGCCACGGGAAACGTTGATCGGTCCTCGAGAGCCTTAATTTTCCCCAAATTTTATGCACCAAGTTGGTTCAATGAATAGGGGCTCTCGGCCGAACTTGCTATTCATGGGCGGGTCACTAAGCAACTCCGCATTCAAAGGCCATGCCAAACAGAGCTGGAGGAGAGGACCTGGAGGGGGTGCTCGGAGAGGCTCCTCACATCCAGAACGCGTTTCTATCCAGATCCCGCTGCCTGGGAGGCCCAGCCACCGAGGACGGCCAAAGTCGCAAGTCTTCCAAGAACCGGCTCAGTGCAAACGTGCACTCTTGGGGAACTGGATTGTGGACGGTGTTCTCTTCGTTTCTGGGCTGCCCTGGAGATGTTCACGTGGAGGGGGGACCTCCCTCCGACTCCCCCCTCCCGTCCTGGGAGACCCTGCCGCAGTTCTTGCCAGCACCCCGCAGCTAGTTCATGGTGTGACTTTTTCCACACCACGTTTTCTGGGTATCGAGTGGCTGGCGGAGAACCTGCCAGAACATGGAGTTAGGGTGAAAGGCTCCCCAAAATGAGCCGGGGGTGGGGAGAGATGGGGTCAGGAAGGTCAGGCCTGGATTTCTCAGGACAAGGTGGTGGGTACCCTGGCACTGGAGTGGCTGAGAAATGGGGCATGTGGGAAAAGCAAGGTGGAATTATGGTAGGCTTGCAGTTGTGATTGAGGAGACTCCCTGGCTTTTACTCCAGAGCAATAAAGATGGAGGAGGGGGAGGAGGAGGATAGTGTTCTCGATGGCTCTGTAGGAAGGTAACTAGGATCATGTCTGAGAACTCACGGCCCACCGTTTGGAGAAAAGAGTAGAGGCCGGGACATCTACATCTAGGAATGGCTTCTGGGAGTTGTGTAGGGATGGTTGGGATCTAGAACAAAGTCACCCCAAACTCAGGCGGTGGTGGTAGAACGAGAAGATGGAATGGGAAAGGGAGCGGTCTCCGGAGTCGCTGAGAGGCTCTGAGGCTGAAGTGCGCATTTCCAAGGGATTATCACCACCCTCCTCCAGAAGAACGTTCACCGTTCAGAGCAATGGATCCAGAGGGAACCAGAGTTCCCGCTCCTGACCTCTGCGGGAGGAAGGACTCCATCGCTATCGTGCAGAAAATAGGGAAGGAACGAGTGGAAAGCGGAGACTTTGGAAACAAGAGGAAAGTTACCCTCAGAAGACGGACGGTCGGCATGTTAAAATAGCAGCATGGTAATAAAGCAACCCAGAAGGAAGAGCCATCCACGGCGTAGCACGTCTGTGCAGCCAGAGGAAGAGGGGAAGGAAATGACGTCCCCGAGCCACAGTGAACGCGGTCCAACGAGCCTGGAATCACTGGTCATGGGGAAGACCATGCCCCGAAGGGGTTTGATCAGAATCCATGCGCACTGAGGACAGCGCCCCCTCTTCTTTTTACAAATGTGTCTTTTTTAACGTTATAAACACATGTGTCTTGCTGTATTCGTTCAGTAAAATTTTCTCCTCGCAATACATCATCTAAATTGCCGGCACTTCGGAGTCATGATGTTGTTAATCTTGTTTCAAATCCCCCCTACGTGAGGATGCATCTTTGATGTAGTTAGGGTTTGTTTTTGGTTTCTGTTTTGGGAAACACACTCAGATGAATTTTTTTATTTTTGAAAAAAAAAATTCACTGTAAGATGAAACTTTTGAAAGTGAGTTGTGTCCCTACATCATTTCTTAAATTTTTAAAAAAAGGACCATAATATATATTTAATATATATATATTTTAAAAAAGGCTGCTCCTCTCATTAAGAACGGTGGTAACACTGAGAAATCCAGGGGACAGCAGGCTTGGGGAGGCCGGATGCACACGGTCACTTGGGGGGACTCCAATCCTCATGGGAGAAGCCCTCAGCGATCACAGATAGAGCACCCGTCATGTGACAAGAGTTGCTATTAATAATGCTTTATCGGCAAGCTACAAAGAGCTCTCAACGCGTTTTCCAGTTGGGTTGCTGTGTGGTCTCGTTGATTCGAGCAATTCGGTGGTCGGTGGGGCAATGGGAAGCATATGTCATAAATGAAGTTACGCAGCTCGCTAGAGGTAGGCTGAGGCCGGCCCCGGAATGGAAGTCCACGCAGGACCCGCAGAGGTCCGTGTTCGCCGCCGAGCAGACAGTCACGCGGTCACTTGAGAGAGGAAGGGGTTTTACAAGCATGGTAGCTGTTCCTACCAACAGCGTTCGGCCTGCCGGGTGGTCTTTTAACAACGACACTCATGACTTTTGTCTCTCTGCTGAGTTGTCCTTTACATTTTCACCGGTTTTTACTCAGACCTTCCCAGAACACTGCGCATCTCCCCAGACTGGAGGAAAATTGTGCTTTAAAACTCTCTCTCTCTTGCATGGAGGGAGTCTGGCAGAAGAAGCAATACGTCTAGAATGTTTAATTAAGGCAAATCCAAATGACACAATTCTACATCTTTCCTCACAAGAAAATACAGATTGTGTGTGTATGTGTGTGTGCGTGCGTGCGTGCGTGCGTGTGTGTGTGTGTGTGTGTGTGAGCCTCTTTGTGCTCAAGGCTAGCGCTCTACCCCTTGAGCCACAGCGCCACTTCCTGCTTTTTCTGAGTTGTTATTGGAGATAGGAGTCTCACAGACTTTCCTGCCTGGGCTGGCTTTGAACCTCGATCCTCCAATCTCAGCCTCCTGAGTAGCTAGGATGACAGGCGTGAGCCATTGGTGCCCTGTTGGACATATCATCATTTTAATTAATTATTTTTCATGGTGTTGAGGCTAGAACTCAGGGCTCTGTGCCCGTTAGGCCAGCCAGTGCTCTAACCCCTGAACACTGTATCACAACGCTTCCACTAAAATGGATAAAAGGAACAAAATGTTTCAACCAAGTCTCAGAATAGAATCAGGTTAACTCCCAGGTTAGCTCTCTTTCAAGGTAGATCCTAATTATCTTTTTGCTTTGAATCCCTCTACTTTGTGTTCTTGTAAGCACCCTATATCTCAGCGAGAGGGTGCTTGGCTAAATAGCTGGATAAATGTCACATTTCCACCCCCCAAAAAAAGGGTCTCGAAGGACAGAAGGAGTCAATTATTTGTATACAACCACCCCAGGAGTAGCATCTGTGCCAGTGCCACTGCTTGGCTAGCAGGTATTCAGACCCTGACGTTCACTTTTTCCTGGCAGGTCCTGAGATGAATCATGGAAGGAAGAATGAAAAGATGAAGGAGAGTTATTATCCAGCTTTCTCTGCTTGCAAATTTGTCCATACTATTTGCAAGACTGAGTTTCTGTTTGGTGTTAAGTTCCACTGAGAGTGTAAAGATATTAAGAAGGCTCTGAGAGAGAGAGAGAGAGAGAGAGAGAGAGAGAGAGAGAGAGAGCGAGAGCGCACAGCACCAGGAGAACAATCTGTCAAAGATCTCTCTGAGAAAGGTCACTGGGATTCATGTCGGATTTTTCCTTTCTGAATCCTCTTGAAGCTCGCTGCGGCTGCCTGTGAACCCTTCCCTTGTTGTAGGGACTTCAGATTCCACCCCGAGGCCGAGCCCTAACCCTGGAAAACCACAGCTGTTCTGTACACGTGTCTTTCATTCAAGACCTGTGCCCTTAGCTCTCCTGCATTCTCTCTTTAGACTGAGAAGCGGATGGAAATGGTTGGCCAAGGGGTAGGAAGAGAGGAGGCTGGATATTTGTTGGAAGCAAATGCATGGTTTCTGAGAGAGTGAAAATAAGGCCTTTAAGAGAAGGTCTGGAATATATATATGTATGTATGTATATATGATTAACTGAATGAATAGCACAAGTGGCTTCCTCGTTGAATGATTATTAATTAATTAATGTCAGTAAATGCCACGTGACTTGGTAAGGGGCAGGGGTGGACAGCGTCAGCGTGTTAAGAAGAAATGTCAGCCCTTGCCCATAAACGATGCTGATGCTTTGTGAGTTCTTTATACTAGGGCGGTCCCCGGGAAGCTAGCGGGGGCAGGTTACTGACAGAGAGACGTCTATTGATGATGCGCTCTCCACTTCCGCCCTGACCAGTCCTTCCCACCCACTCCGGCCTGCGGCGGCCGCTCTGCGGTTTTACACCGTCACTCCTCTGTTTTGCCAGAATTTTCTTGTTCTTTTTTCTTTAAGTTCTTGCCAGTGCCTTGTAGAAATGAAAGGCCTAAAAGCCGCACTGTTGACTGGAGCTGCCGGTCTGCTCGCCTAGTTTGGTTATCTGGGGGGGGTGGGGGTGGGGCGGCCAGGGCCTGCGGTCAGCTCACGGGCACGAAGCCCAGCTCGATGCCCCTGGATGAGCCCCAGTCCCCCCCCCCCCCGCAGAGCCCCTCCTCTGCTGCTCAGAGGGGCTCAGCCGAATTCCTGCTGGCACAGCGCTGGGAGCTCTAGGGGCCTCTGGAGGTCCTGAGCCAGCCCTAGGCCCAGAACCGGGAAGACACACCAGTAATTAACATAGCTTCTCCCCAAAGGGACCCACAGGTAGGCTGACTGATGCACCAAGTCTTCTGAGAGGTCACGAAGAAAACGCAACTCCCTGAGCTTTCTACCTCGTTTCTGTTAGCAGGGCCACGGGGAGACAGGCAGGCCTCTCCGCTTCCCGCAGACCTGCTATGTTCAAGGAACACGTCCACCTTACCCGCCAGGCCACGTCAGGGGGGAAAGTCAGCAAGCTTGGATTTCTGCCCAAGGGGGTTGTTTCTAGGAGGGTCTATTTCTAGAACCCGGGGCGACGCATACTAAAAATAACCCGGAGAGAAAGTGGAAAGTGCTCAAAGAGATGGCGAAGGAAGACCCTAGATTGTTTGACGTCGGTTTCTCCCCAGGTCTATTATCTCTTCCCAAAACGAAAACAGAAACAAAAATGAATCAACCGAACAACCAACCAATCAACTAACCAACCATCCAAACAACCAAACAACCAATCAACCAACCACACTAGACCTAGAAGATAAACATATAAACACACACACATATACAATTATATATAGGGTAAAAGATAAACCTATATGTAAACACATACACATATGTAAATATTATACACTGGAATCCACTAGAAGCTGTTGAATAATGGGGTTTCCCAGGGATGGAGATGGACAGAAAACAGGGGTATCAATCTGATTAAAGCTGTGTGTAGCCATGTGTGAAAATACCACAGTGAAACCTTTTTGAACAACACACACACACACAGAAGATTGACGGGAAGGTGAACTCAACACGAGCAGGAACCGATCACTAGGGAGAGGATGGTAGACCAAGAGGGCCAAGGAGCCCAGCATAGAACACTTTGTGGATGTGGAGAAACAACGAAGCACATTGAGAATAATTTGTGACCTCAATCCATGAGTGCTGACCGGTCCCAGAGCTTACATGTGTCATGTGTGTGAACTCAACAGCAACACCACCCAAGGTGTGACTCACCCCTCCCCCCAACAAAATACAACTCAAGTCCTGGGTGGATGGAGCTTTTTCTCTTGGTGCAGTAATATCTGACCTGCTCTCCGTTCTGTATCAATAGCACGGACGGCAACGCGGTGGACACCCAGCTTCCTTTGTCAACGTTCCCCGGGCTGTACATTGATGAACATAGGTCCTGACGTATGCAATGGGAAGAGGGAGAAAAGGGGCCGCCGGGGGTGGGCTCTTGCAGAAATCAGTCGTCCGGAAGAGACTGACTCAGTTTCCCTGCCTGGCTTGCTCCCACTTGGACCTGTAGTATCTAAGAAAGAAAAGCCTTGGTAGCTTCAAGCCCTGCTCAGAAATGTAATCCAGAATCCCTCCTGTCCTGAGACACTCCAGGATGGCACAAGGCTGGCACTGAGAGTTACCTGTGTGCGGCCATGATGGAAAACACCGTCCTCCTGAGGACCGTCCACCAGGGTCCTCTGAGGGACAAGATCCTACGTCTGAGATGAGGGGACAGACCTCGCTGTTGGTTCACAGCTGTGAAGGGCCGGCCGTCGGACATCCACGCATCCCGGGATCCAAACACGATCCAAGCAGGATCGCCTCTACACCCGGCTCTTTCTCGTATGACGATCCCGTAGCCAAGACGAAACGGACATCGTAGAGTATTTTCAATCCGAAAGAGCGACATTTCCCGTTGATTTTTCCTAGCGCCCAGCAGGTGCACTCTACATAAACTGTGGGCCAGGACAGTCGCCAGCAGCAGAGAGCTGGGCTCAGGCTGTTCCCCTGTCTGGCCAGGGGAGTAGCTTCCATATAATTATGTAAGATTGAACACGCTTGTTTGATCGTTGCCAGTCACATAATGCATCCAGCTACAAAGTTAGCGATTGCCTGTACAACACAAGTTAAATCATAATGAAATAATTTGAGTTTAATTTGAATGTAATAACCCATTACATCTTCGCATGTCTTTCCCCCTCTACTTTTTAATACAGCGAGCTAATTGCTTCCTTAAAAATCTTTGTGTAATAACATTTATAATGACCCGAAAGTTTCCTGCTCAATGAACTCCAAAAATACCCATGACTGGGGAAATACACAGATCAGATGAATTCAAAAAAAAGAATTCTGGATGAAGAATTATTTTAATGTGCTTTAGCGTAATATTAAAGAAGGCAGGGTTTTAAAAATTTCTTTTGTGCTTATGATACCCAGTTATTGGTCTTTAATATTTTTTCCTAATCTCTGCTCTCCCTTTTACTTGTTTTTTTTTTTAATTTTCTAGTGAGTTTTTTTTAAAGTATATTGCAGGTTTTAATGCTCTAGGACTTCACATTTATAATTAAGAATGTGGCTCTTTCTCTGATTCCAGGACTGTGGGTTACCATGGCCAATGATGGTTCTGTGTGAAAAGGAAACCAACTTTCAGATCCTTGCTCATGTGATTTGGTATTCCAAGGCAGGTTTTCTCCCTCCGTGCGTGAGCTCTCTTTTCCAGAACGACTCCATTCTGAAGTTCTAGAGCATTTCCACCACACACTCGACCTTGAGTATTCTGACCTCCACCTGAGCCGGGGTTCAGCATCTTTCGCGCCACATCTGGCAAGAGCGCACAGAGAAACCACTCATCTTCCTGAGGGCACACAGGGGCCTTGTGCTGGGCAAGATGTGAGGGCTCTCCTCCTACGCCCCTCTGGGCGTGAAACCCAGGCGCAACTCCATGAAGCGTTCCGCTCTGCTGGCCCTCTGTCCTTCTTCCTTTCTAGCATATTGTAACTATTCCGTTGGCTTTTCTCCTCTTTTATTTTTTATTTTTGGAGCACCACCATATGACATTCAATAGCCTTCCTTTGCACCGTGTTTTCTAGGTCCTTAGCAAAGTCGCCTCTTGCTGATCAACCAAACCATCTGTGCAATGTCACCTGCATAACTCTGTTCCCCCCCTCGCCCCCACTGCCCAGGTCTGAGGGCCAGGGCTGCTCCTTGACTGTTGGCTGGATTAATTACTGAACGTGGGGATCGTGTAGACCGGATTCATCGCTCTGCGGACCCTCACTGAAAGGGAAATGCTCACTGAAAGGGAAATGCACCCACGCCAGGTGCCCTCAGGGAAAGGAAAATGGGAAGGGAGAGAGTCAAGGCAAAACAAGACCCCAGCAAGAAAGCCCCAAGCTAGGGAACATTTCTGCGACTTGCACATCTGGCCTAAGACTCGCGGTATTTAGGGACGTCCTTCACGAGGTCACCATTACAACCCGAGGCCCGGGCCCACCCGTCTCCATCCTGTAGGTCCTCATGGAGCATGCCCTAGAACCTGCCCGGCCCAAAAGGCGTCACTGAGAATCCACGCCCGCAATGCCACCCAAGGCAAACTTCTGGTCACGCAGTCTTTTCCGTGAGGCTCTCAGCTCGGCAAATCCGGATCATGATACAGATGGAGGTATGATTGTTCTCTGGGCAATCATGCCGGTTTTCCCTCCCGCAAAGAACTGTGTGTTCATCGCTTTCCAGATGTACAACTCCCTCCGGTTAATTCTTCTAGGAAAAAAAAAAAAAAAAGGCGTTCATTGCTCACCAACAAAAGCGAAACGATGGGAACGGGTTTTTGCTGTGGTGTTGATCGTGCGTGTGAGTTCACGGCGCTCTCGTGCAAGTACCCGGTGGCCATGCGGTTCTGTGCCCAAATCTGCATTTCACCAACTTTAGTCTGACCTGGAGGATAATCCTTGCTAGGAAAGTGGATTATAAAGATAAAAGAAAGAAGTATTACGCACTTTCCTCTCCCCCCACACCCCAAACCAACTCCAAATGTGCCTTGATGCTTCTAATACCCCATCAATGCCAGACACTGCAGCCAGCTGCTCCTGACGCTCTGTTCTAGCACCTCCCGTCCCCCGTCCCCAGGGAAAGCCGGGAGGGGATAAAAACGCTGGAACAGATCGCTCTCTGCAGACCGTGAGTTCCTGTCAAAATACAAAAAGAAACACTAAGTCCAGACATTAAAGCAGAGTCTAGAGCTATAGATTACATATGACTATCTATAAACCTATAGTATATTTATGTATTATTTATTCAATTTAATGAATTTATATATTATTTGCTTATTTATTGTATATGCTTACGTCTAAAGATATAACATAAATAAACATGAATATAATATAGAAATAAATACATACATAACACGTAATGTAGTAATATGTAATGTAATATATTATGTGTTAATATGTAATTATGTACACATAATATATAACATGAAATTATGTGACACACAATTATATGTTCGTTGTATTTATGATATTTATACATACTAGGTAATATAGTGTAATGTAATAGACCATATATTGATATATAAACATATACATATAATAGGTAATACTATATCCTATATAATTATATATGGCTTACAATGTGTGCTCATCCATTTACTGTATTTATTTATATGGTCTGTATTTTAATGCATCTATTTTTTACTATCATCTTCTGATAGGTACGATATGAGTACAATGTCCATGACTTGGGGCAGCGGGGCATACATCCCAGGACTCACCCCGGGCCAGGCGAGGGCCGGTGGGCAAGGGAGGGTGGGTGGCGGCGTGGCCACAGAACGCACAGCGGTTTCTCCCCCGAGCCCTTCCTTAGGGCTGGTGGCCCATCGGAGAACAGACCGGATCTTCAGATGAGCAGAGCTCCACGCAGGCGGGCGGAGGGCCGAGAGAGGTGGCCGGGGCGGCCTCCACGGCCAGACCCGCTGAACACTGCGATGAGCCCGGCGCCTGCCGCACCAGGCAGCTGAAGCCGCTCTACGCTCTTCCAGAACCCTGGGGTTTGTCCACAGAAGGGAGGTCGTCTTCTCCTCCTCCTTCTTCTTCTTCTCCTCCTCCTCCTCCTCCTCCTCCTCCTCCTCCTCCTTCTTCTAGCACCATCTCGAATCCTGTATCATCAGGAGCGCTGGCTACGTGGTGGCTCCAAGCAGGGCAGAGAAGGCATGAGGAAATCCGAACGCACTCCCACCCAGTTACGCGTAATGGTGTGGTAAATCTCAGTCCACCATCTGTCACAGAGCTCCACACACTCCTGGTGTCCTGTATCTTATTTACATAACGGAGAAGAGTGCGCTGGGAGATTTATAGGCTGAACAAACACCCGGAGACAAAGCTAAGCGTTTCCTAGATTCACATCTGGGGACGGGGGGAGGTGGGGGGACACATCTGTAGGAAATGGAAACTTCCTGGTTAGCCATTCCACAGAACGCCCCTCACCCACCCAGGCGGCCGCAGCAGCAGCAGCAGTGCTGTCAGCAAATACGCGAGAAGCAATTACAGAAGCATGGCGCCTGTATCCAAGGCTGTGCAGATTGCAAAGAAAAGTCCCACCCCCAGTCCAGGGCTTCCATATTTCCCTGCACATGTAAGGAACCATCACGCACAATTTGTTTATCTGTGCTTACGTTTGACTAATAACTCGGTAGCAACTCCTTGGAATGGCTGTTTGATTCCTGTTTGTGGAGGCGGAGGCGGGGGGGGGGGGGAACACCCCAAACTTTGGGCTTCGTTCCTCAGGAGGCTAAGATCTGAGGATGGCGGTTCGAAGCCAGCCCAGGAGATTCTCAGCTTTTATCAGCCATCAAAAATAAAAGCCGGCCTGAAGCTGTGGCTCAAGTGGTAGAGCACAAAAATAGGGATAGTATCCAGTCCCCGAGTTCAAGCCCCAGGATTGGTGCACACACAAAGAAAGCCCCCAAACTGTAGGGTTTACTGTAGTGATGGAAACTATGATTAAATCCAAATGCTTTGGACTCGGTCATATTTTTATTAGCGTATATTCACTGCGTGAAGGGGCCAAACCCTAGGATGTTCCTAAAAACAAAAATGAGTGTTTGAAAGAAACATAAAATGAAATTTGGAAGTAGAAAAGTATGTTTCCCCCCCAAACGTATACCCACCGAGACCTTTGTTCTCTGGTTTTTAAACACCGTGGCGGTAGGCAATGAACGAGCCAGTGAACGAACTGAGGTATAACAGACTCTCTGGAGAGCTCAGATAGCACGATCTTTTAGAAGGATGAGGTTGCAGCCCAACAAAATCAGGAGATTTTTTTTTTGGGGGGGGGGTCGTGCCAAGGAGAGAGGGTTAGCCAAACGGCATCTCCTCTGTACAACTACTTAAACGATAATAAATCACCATTCGAGAAATACTAATTGAGAACCATGCCAAAGCGGGGGAGGGGAACAGACATCATGCACCACTTGAATCCACGTCGTTTCCAGAGCTGGTCTTGTTTTACCAGTTCGGCATATCTTCATGGGCATGCTAGTGGAATCTCCGTGTGTGTGTGTGTGCGCGCACACACACGTGCGTGTGTAAAGGCGTTGGATCTCAAAGACCACGAGATTCGGCTCTCCTCTGGAGCCTGCCTGCTCTGCGTGGCTCCCGGCCAGCCATGGGATGAGGACGCACTTCTGCCTTCTGCATTCCCAGCCGCGGTCTAACCCAAGGCGGGGTTCGTCTCTCCCAGGCCCCGAGAACTTCAAGAGCAGGATCCTGTTGACAGTGACAGCTCACCAACTAGCAAACGATGCCGAGGGAACAGGAAAGATGCCAGGCCTCGGTGCCTTGGGGAAGGTAGAGGCCACGAAAACAAACCAACCAACCAACGGTAGAGAGGGAGTCTTCTTGATTACAGAATGGATGTGGTAACCTGGCCTAGTTACATGTTTATTACTTAGCATTATCAAATCACAGAGCTAGGAAAGCGTTTTGTCCTGGAGGGAATGACGGCCCATTAACACAAGCCCCATCTGGGGGGCGTCCGGTGCTGTAATTGACCACAGCGCCACCTCCATGACAGGTTGATAAAGCAGTATTGATCCGCCACATCCACAGCCAGAGTTCATCTCTGTGTTATTTTCACGTATCTCTCGGCAGACGCAGACCCGTGGCTCTTCTCATAGAACGGGAATTTTGCTAATCAGGACCGTGCGTGGGTTTGAAAGCAGACCCTCCACACCTGTCTTCGGTGCTGCGGATCTGGGTGACGTCATAGATGCTCGTTAGAAAAAGATCGGTCTCACACAACCAGGTAACGAACTTATAGGAAAAATCTTCATCACGCCGGGTCACGGGAGGCCTCTTGTCTTTGCCGATCAGGAAGGGCGAGTTCTACTGAACTCGGATCACGTGTCGGAGCTATCCAAGCCTACGATGCTTAGCTACCAGGAGGCCCATGAGATTCCTGTCCCCAAGAAACCATCAACAAGCCAGAAGTGAAGCTGTGTCTCGAGTGGTAGAGTGCCAGCCATGGGCAGAAAAATAAGACAAGTGATCTTTTGAACTCTCTCTCTCTCTCACACACACACATTAATACTGTCTTCCCTCCCTCCTCCCCAAGTTATATCTATGCCTTACAGGATACGAAGTGGACATGAGTTAGATAAAGCTGTGAATGAGCACAGGTCTCGGCACTCTGGGTTAGAGAGGCGTGCAGACAGAGCAGGGGCGGGAAAGGGAAAGCTCTCCCTTCTAGTCTTCAGGAGAGACTCGGTCCAGAGACTACGCTCCTGTTACTTCAGAACACTAAGCCGAGGCTCCCGTGGGACGGCAGCCCTCAAAATCCACAGAAGTCTTGTCACCAAAAACACAGCACACAGGTCCAATAACGACGTAGGGACGCGGAAGCTCGCGCCCGGGCACGGGCCATAGCCAGAGCGAGGGGAGCAGAAGAGGGGCGTCCCAGAGAAAGCCTCCGTCTTCCCCAACGGACTCCTGGGAGGCGGCAGAGGCGGTAAAGGGTTTGTCGGTGAGCCCTTCGGGAGAAGAGTCCGTGAGCCAACCGAAGAGGAGTCATAGCTCCGGCCAACGCTGACAGATTTGTCAAGTTCTAGAGATTGTCAAAAGCTAGTCACAGATAAGACAATACTCCGCCGGTTTCGCTCAACAAAAGGTTTTTAAAGCAACATATATATATATATATGCTTCAATAGATAATATAATTCCTAGAATAGAAATATATACTTATACATAGTGTGTAATATATTATTATATTATTATAATAGACTCTAGAGAACATATCTTATATTGTTACATATTATATATACCATATATTATATTGTATATTATATATCATTTATTATATCTATATAAATAAATTTTTATGTTATATAATATATTATTATATTTTATATTATTATAATAGACTCTGTAGAATATATACTATATACTATATATTATATACATCTATATTATTTATATTATATATTTTTATATTCTATATTATGCTACTATAGTATAGATATATATTATCTATCATATATTATGCTATGTAAATATATTTGTATATTATATTATTAGAATATATAATTATAGGGTTGGGTAGGTGGCTCAGTGGTAGAGCGCTTGCCTTGCATGCCTGAGGCCCTGGGTTCGATTCCTCAGCACCACATAAGCAAAAAGAAAAAAGCCGGAAGTGGCACTGTGGCTCAAGTGGTAGAGCGCTAGCCTTGAGCTGAAGAGCTGAGGGACAGCGCCCAGGCCCAGCGTTCAGGATCCACAACCGGACCCCCCCAAAAAATATATATAATATATATATATTTAATATTATATATATTTAATATATATAAAATATATAAATATATATAATTATATTAATGTAGATATATATGTATATATATATATTTAACCACCAGAAATGCTCAAGGAAGAATTCTCTATTCTCTTCCTTAGGTTCCTAATCTGTTCTAGGCTTCAGTGGTTTGAGAGAATAGAAGTGAGCTGCGGGGCATGCTAGCGAGGAGCTGTCAGTGTGATCATCCGGATAAAGTATCCAGCCTGGGCTCGGGCTGCAGAGCTGGGCTTGGGCCGCAGGGGCTGAGGCAGGGTAGTGGCAGGTGGTGTGGGAGGAGGGAGGATCTTCCTCTCCGTGTCCCCACGTCCACCCCACCCCTGCCCGGACCTCGTGAACGCTGGCCTCCGTGCCTAGCAGAGGCCGGCCATCGGGCCATCCGGACGCTCACTCCACCTCTCCCAGCACGTGTGTGTGTGTGTGTGTGTGTGTGTGTGTGTGTGTGTGTTCCTGAAACAATGGGCTTTTGTTAGAACAAAATGGGCACTGCTGTTTCTACTGTGCTTGATTTTTCTATTAAAAGATTAAAAAAAATCACGACTAATGGTTTCCTCTTGAAGGCCATGGAGAAAAGACAACTGTTAGCATTTGGTTGAGATGAAATATAAATATATGAAATGACATTGTATATCAATTATATATTATATATTGTATACACTATGCACAATATACAACATATAGTATATACAATATACAACATATAGTGTATTATATATACTATATGGTATATATTGCCTACAATATATTGTATATTATATATCATATCTCATATATTGCATATTCTATACACTATGCACAATATACACCATATAGTATATTATTTAGTATATGGTATATATTGCATACTATATATTGTATATTATATATTATACATCATACATTGCATATTATATATTGTTTACACTATATACAATATACAACATATACTATATTACATGGTATATTGCATACTATATATTGTATATTGCATAGTATGGGTCATATATTGCATACTGTATACACTCTACACAATACACACCATATCGTATATCATATAGGATATGGTGTCTATTGCATGCTATCTACTGTATATGATGCATTCTGTAATGCACATACATTGGACACGGGGCGGGGTGTGCTCTCTTGACTCCTCTCTGACTTGGAGCTTTACCAGGGCTGCCACTGAGGGTTTCCGCCGTGCGCCTTTTCTGGAACTCCTTGGTCCGCCTGGTTTTCATGGTCTCGTACCTCCACGGCACCCACAGACATCCGAGCTGCGACACCTCTGAAATCAGCTTCCCTTGCCAGGCTGCGTCTGTACCCAGGCTGCACGTCTGGGGTTTTCTGCGCAGGCACCGGGGCCGTGCATCTCCCAATCCAGTAGAGGATTCACTATTCGGCCTTGCTCAGGCTTCCAGAAAACACCAGAATGCTCAGCGCTGCCGCCGTGGGTGCCGGCAGCGTGTTCCTCTGCCTCTGTCTTCATCCTCCAAGGACTGAGGACCGCCTCCCCAACCACACCCACCCAGAGACACAGGACAGCCCCCCCTGCCTTGGTTTCCCCGGCTGCCACATCTCTTTCCCCCGCTGTGGAGGGGTCGGGTCACTTCTCAGATTCTGGTGGCCGCGGCCGGACGCCTCTGGACTATCCTGACGGCTCCACGCACCTGCAGAGGCGGTCACGGTTTGAGCTTTTCAGAGGAGGGCATGTTCTCCACTCCCCTGCGCGTGCTGGCTGTCTTTGGGATCTGGTGTTTTAAGAACACCGTGGACGAGAAGCGTCCATCGCTGTCGTCCGTCCGTCTGTCCTCTGCCGTTCAGGGCGGCGGATCATCTTTCTCTGAAGAGGGTGGGCCTCCACGTGAGCAGAACATGACCGGCTCCGGGCCTTGGTCTCGTGGAGTTTTTGCTTCTGTTGTTTCTTAGGATGAGGCTGCTTGGCTGTTGCTCCTATTATCCGGGGCATGCATACATTATGATATTATAGTTCTTAGATTATATTCTTTCTAAAAGGTAGCCTTTCTGGAATGTCCGTGGAAATCCCAAGCCTCTGATTCCTGACCTCTTGGGCTGTCTAGCCTCTTCCCTGCTCAAATCCCTGCTCTGTGGGGTCTGGCTTCCAAGCGGTGTTGGTGGAGCGTGCCCGGAAGTGTAGGAAGGCCCTCAAGCTGACAGCCGGTGTCCATTTCAGACACACTGCCCGTCCTCCTCCTGGTTTTCAGAAGACAGACGTAAGCTGGGATAAACACCCACCCCGAGCCCACAGGAGGACGGTCTGTGTATCTAATTAAAGATCACACCGTCGTCCACCATCGGTGGGTGTGCCGGCCGGCCTGCCAGGAAGAGTAATGGCTTCTGGTCCTTCGCATTAGAGTGGAAGCCCTTAGAGCTCCGGAGCCCTGACCCCCACGCCATTCTCTGTCCCCACTTCTCTCTCCGTCCTGGGTTATGTGGTACTTGCAAACCTGCCTCACCACATTATGAGGACAAGGTGTTTACCAGGCCTGGGCCCCGTGAGGCAGAGATCTGTGCGTGTCCTGAGCCGCGCTCGAACCCCAGCCCACCCCCTCCCCTCGGCCTGAGCGGCATGTGTCACCAGAACCTGCAGGGCGGGGGGGCCTGGCGTGTCTCCCTGATGACAGCCCCCCGCCGTAGTTATACTACCGTTATCATACCGCAGGTAGATATATACATAGATATGTGCATATGTATATATATATATATATAAACATATATATATATTACTACTAGGGTATATATACTATGCAGTTACTCCTCTGGGGGAATACCAATACAATAAAATAAATGTAACAGGTGGTGCTGAGTATGACACCAGTATATAACAGTACATGACCATCCTATTAATATAAGTTAGTTCTCGTGTGATATTAATATATAAAATGGGATTCAGGGCTGGGAAGGTGGCTCCATGGTAGAGTGCTGGCCTCCCATGCATGAAGCCCTGGGTTTGATTCCTCAGCACCACACACACAGAAAAAGCAGGAAGTGGTGCTGTAGCTCAAGTGGTAGAGCGCTCGCCTTGAGCTGAAGAGCTGAGGGACAGCGCCCAGGCCCTGAGTTCAGGCCCCACGACCAACAACAACAACAAAAAAAAATAAAATGGGATTCATATTGTATTAGTATGAAGTATTCAAGTGATTTATGTATATAAAGTTATATTAGCATCCTACTAATATAAATAATATATAATATTATATATTAATTATAATATACAATACTATTATATAGTATTAATATTATATAAGAATAATATGAATATATTAAAATATATTAATATCAGTATAAGGTATTCATGTGATATTCACCTATCAAAATATATTAATCTCATATAAATATTTACTACTGTGAAACTAATAGATAACATTATATATTGATATATAAAATTATATTAATATATTAGTATCAAATATTCATGTGATATTCATCTATCAAATTATATTAATCTCATATCAATATAAAAAAGTATTTACTACTGTGAAATTAATAGATAAAATTATATATTGATATATAAAATTATATCAACATAATAGTATCAAGTATTAATGTGATATTCCTCTAAAAAATTATATTATTTCATATTAACATAAATAAGTATTCATGTGAAATTAATACATTACATTAACATATAAAATTATATTAATCTCATGTTAATCTAATCCAGTACCTGTTAATGTGAAATTAATATGTGAAATTATATGTTAATATAAAAATTATATTAATCTCATATTAATATAAATAAATACTTGTTACTGTGAAATTAATATATTAAATTATATATGAATATATATCATATCAAATTCATATTAATATAAATAAGTATTTTTGAATGTGAAATTGATCTATGAAAATATTATTATATTAATCTCATATTAATATAAGTATTTACAAATGTGAAATTAATATATGAAATTATATTTTAATGTATAAAATTATATTAACACATTAGTATAAAATATTCATGTGCTACTCAAACATAAAATTATATTACCTTCATATTAATATAAATAAGTATTCATGTGAAATAAATATATCAATAGATAAACATGTACATATATAAAATTATAGGATAAATAATTATATATAATATAATATATTAGAAATATACTTCCTGGGCATGTATGGAGTATTAATGTGATAGGAACATATACAATTATATGAATAGCATCTTCATGCAAATCATTAGTAATAGATAGCATTTTCTTCCTATGCTCTCTAAGGAAGGCCGTGAGGGTGGTACCGTGGTTGGAGATTCCTTGAACATAAGGTGAAGGAAGGCACTGGGGTTAAGTGAACGCCGCCTGGTCAGAGCCGGAGTCAGTGGGGGTGGCTGGGAATTCTGGCTGGGGAGAGGGCAGGTGAGCTGGGGCTTCCAGCCCCAAGGGTCAGGGCAGCGGCCGGCCGGGAAGAAGGGAAGGGAAGGGAAGGGAAGTGCCGGCAGAGCTCAGATACAGCGTCCCCAGCCCCCGTGAGTTCATAGTTCCTGGCATGACTTTTTTCCAAGCCCCTGCCGCAGCCTTTCCCTGCTTCTCCGGGGAGCTGAGACCCTCGTTCTGATGACTGTGGACGCGCACAGGGGTATCTGACCTCCCTTGTTAACCCTTCCACTGCAGTAAGCATTTGCAGCGTATAAACTGGATTTCAGGTACTGTGCTACACACCCAGGTGCCCAGGTTCTGATTATTCACTGTATTATGACTCATTTTAGTATTTATTTCAAAAGATACAGGTTCTTTTTTATTTTTATTTTAGAGCAAGGTTTAAAAAAAAACACTTGCGTAAATTTCCCTGTGACGTTGACATTTCCATCTGAATTTATAGGCATACACCATCAATGTGTGGTGAAGGTTAGGGCGCCGACCTGTTTCGAAGGCCGTGAAAAGAAATGCCTTTTCCCGAGAACACGCATCCAGTGGCAGAAAAGATACGCTCAGAAATCTCACCCGATGGCTTTTTCTTCCCCTCTTTCAAAACTCTTTTCTCTATAAAACATTTTAAATTCACGCATCGGCTTTTAACCTTGTTCTGTATGATAATTGCACGCACCGTGCAACCTGCAAAGGTCTCTTATTGTTTACCCAAATTTTATAACGTGGAGTATATGAACATTTGACTTAATAATATTTTATAGCACCGACACTAAAAAATACTGCAATGGCAATTTCCATAGATGTAATAGATACAAATGCCATCTTAAATAGACATTCAATCAACTTTCCCCTCAGAAATAAACACATTAGCTCAATTAGGCCAAAGCTGTAAAACATCATATACTTCAAAACACACACACACACACACACACACACACACACACACACACACACATACACTCACACCCGAGGTGCTTTATTCCAGCCTTCCTAACTTCCTGCACATTAAAGCAATAATATTGCATATCCCTAGGTTTATTTCACTTCCTCTTTTTCTCTTCCCAAGCACTGTCGTAAAAATAAATGAATATTGTTCCACCGTGCACGCTTTTTACACGTCTCGTGATGAGAATGGATTCATGACAACTCATTTATTTCTCTCCTCTCCTAACAATCTTGGAGGCGAGAACTCAACGCCTGGGTTTTAGTGCCTAATATGATCTTTGGAACACCATAAACTTTTAATAGACTTTACACATAATGCGAGGAGAAAGATAAATCGGGGGAAGTCTGTGGGTTTGATCCCAGGAAAGCCTGATTAATAGCCTTACAGATTGCATGAGGCCACCCTGAACAGTTCCTGGAAACAATCGGTTCATTTTATTGCCCAAATAAATGGTAATGGAAGATGCTTACACCTAACCAAATAAAAACAAATAAAAATTAAAAAATCTAAAGGCAAGGACAAGCCCCCCCCCCGCCCCCCCTGTCATTACAGGATCTAGGGAAGAAGCTCTTACTTGGTTTGCACGGAGCCCTTTCGGCTCTGTTAATTTCGTGTTAGAAATACAACCACAGACTTGAAGACGGGGAAGGATTTCCCCCAGACCTGGGAGATGCCGGTGAATTCGGCCACAGGCACCGTTAACCTGACCTCGATAAAGCCAAAGAGTCAATCACATACATTTGTTAACTTCTCTTGATGGACTGAGTTGGGTTTTGTTTTTTTTTAATTTTTTTTTTTTAAAAAGATGAAATCAATTTCTCATTTCCTGAAAAAGAAAAAGCCAAGAACGTAATCTCTTTCTCCACACCCCAAGTTATGATAAGTGACTATTCTAAAATTGCATTTCCCTTGAAATGAAGTTGGGGGGGGTGAGGAGCAATTTAAAAAATTAGTTGCTATTACCACCCCCCTTTTCAGCCCGCATTCCGCCGCCTTTCAATAATGAAAGAAAACCCGCACTCTGTCCCCAGCTTGGCGCTGCGGCTGCAAGTGATTGATGTGGAATTTTACTGCCATCCAATGGCAGCCTCACCATATAACGCCCGTAAATGCCTGGAACGCTTTTTGATCAAATTGTAACCTGGGGAATTCAACTTGTAGAACTCCCTGCTTGTTACACGGGGAGAAAGAAATATGACGAGCGTTTCAATTTATTGTGCATTCTCCAAATTCAATTTAACAGTGAATTACTAATATTGCTGAACATAATTACCTAAATGAATAAATCAACCTAGGCTACTCACTAGAGAGAATGCTGGAGCATAATATTAATTTCTACATGCACCTCATCATCCGATTTGTTAAAAACCTTTCTTTGTTGTTGTTTTATTTTTTCTTACTAGTTACGATCTTTTCCTACCAAGTTACCCCCCCCCCAAAAAAACCCAGCCTTTATATTAAAAGGCTGGTCTCAGCTTTCCTTATGCAATTCTGAATCTTGTTACCTGCCCCTATACGTCACATAATTTCTGATTAACATGAAATTGCATACTGTTTTAATTACAATCTCCATTCCTAAATGATTGAGTATTTAGATCATTTTTCAAAAAGGCAAAATAAAAATTATGTCTGATTGATGTAAATGAGTTTGTGCTTTAAATATTCAAGCTTAGTTATTTAAAATTCCTGGCTTGAGGCAGAGTTGATAGGTAATGCCCTGATTTTACTTTTTCATTAACATTAACTAAAATCTGTTTGAAATTGTCGTCAATTGCCTTGACAAAGTGATTGAATACAAGTTTACGGGGAAATACATTGTGGAACCTACTAATACAGGAATGGCAGATGGCTAGTGTTTAAGAAGTTTAGCCCAGTAGTTTGAATAAAAGCCAAATCCAGATAAGTTATCTGACTCATCATCTAATTCCACTGAATGTGTGTTTTTTAAAAAAGTTATTGTCGAGGTGATGTACGGAGGGGTTACAGTTACATAAGTAAGGCAGTGAGTGCAATTCTTGTCTAACTTGTAGCAACTGAACGTTTTAAAAGTGTGTGTGTGTGTGTGTGTGTGTGTGTAGCCAGCCTCAGGCTTTGAATATGTTTTAATAGTTATGAATACCTGGGGATATTTAATTCAATGGAATTAAGACTTTTCGAAACTCAGTTTGCATTAAAACATGAACCCTCATTTTTGTTTCAGTTAGGATATCATTATGCTGTTTTTGGAGAAAATCAGAAGCTTTTGTTTTTTGTTTTTTGGGTTTTTTTTTTTTCCTTCAGAAAAATCCAGCCCAACCCTCACGCTGTAAGGCAGCCTGTAACTCTCCTAGGAGTTTGGGTAAAAGCTGATACCCTACCAAGTATTTTCTGATGTTGGATGGGTTGGATGACTGGGTGGTTCGGAGGAAAGTTGGGGACGTGTGTGTGTGCGTGTGTGTGTGTGTACTGTGATCTTTGCACATAAAACAGCACTACTCGGACCAACATCAACAATGAAAGGCCAGGTGAGTCCAGAGCAGAGAGAATTTGCTTTTATTTCACACGCTTTTTATTTCACACCTTCTTTGCTCAACTCGGGTTTTCCTCATGGCAATTTGGGAAAAAAAATAACTAAAAAATACCCACGGAGGGAAACAAAATTTCACTTTGTCTCAGCCCTGCGCTTGACCAGAGGGCAAACAGACCCTGGAAGATAGCTCGGCCAGGGGAAGCGGCGGGGGCTGAATGGCTTCAGGTTTTCTAATTCCCAACAGCAGTTCAATACCGCCAGCCTCCCAGATAGCATAATGGATGCGAGTATATGCGCTGTATAAACATATTTACACACGCTTCATAAACATACTTATATACTATTAAGGGGTGGTGTTTTTTTTCGTTAAGGGTTGCACGTGGGAGCCTGTGATTCAGTTTCAAACGCCGGTGCTCGTTTGAGGGCTGTGGCAAGACTCACGGCCGTACTTTTCATCGTGTAATTGACAGTACGCGACACACACTCCCACCAGGGAAAGCAGTTCTGCGTTGCCGGCCGTCAAACGTCCCCCGGCCCTGGCTCACATTCGGACCCTCTGGCCCAAGTAAATCAATTATAGACAAGGTCTGTGGACGTAGCACACTTGTGTGTACCACGGCAGCCCACGGATGGGCTTTCTCCACTTCCCCCTTCCTCCCTTCCACGGAAGGGAGTTACAAGGGGAGTCCATGTCTGCCGACGTGTTTTCCTCCTCATCTTGCTCTGTAGCGGTCGATCTCTTCTTGGCAAGAAAATGAAGGGATATTAAAATATGACTTACAACATATTTGTCCCCTCCCCAAACCCAGGAGAAAGATCTGCGTTATCTAACCTAAATCCAAAACGCCGCAACGAGAACTCTCAGAGAAAAATGATTCTGAGGGCGTAGGTTATTTATTTATTATTAACGGTGAGACCGGTATTCTATGTGTTTCCGGTTGGGTCCGACTTCCCATGTGAGGAACCCGAATTTTAAGGTGCCAGAGTGTGTTGATGGACGGCCATTTTATTTGCCAGTTCTAAAGGTCAGAGTTACCACAGTGGCCACACACATGGGATGTATTTGTTCAGAGAGAAAGAGGGGCTGGGGGGAATGGAAAACTACCACCTTCGTGACAGGCCTCCACGGATGGACTTCAAACTCCCATCAACGCCCAGGACAGGTTAGCTACCTGCTTCCTCCTTCAGGAAATACTCTTTGCCTCCTTGTGTTCTGTTCATGTCTGTGTTGCGTTTAAAGAATGTTTAGGAGGAGATCTCTTTACATCATTGCTGTCTTCTGCTTGATGTTTCTCTCCCTCCCTCCCCCCCCCCAAAAATGGGGTAAAAATATCCTTCCAGCACGGGGTAACGAGGCTCCCACAGCCCCTCCATCTTGTCAGACACAGAGAGGCCCATATTGTCCACTAAAGCCACCGCACCTAGGAGCAAATCACGCTATTATCCGATCCCAGCAAAGCACGGCATGTGTGATGCCCAGGGCTTCTTGCTCTTTCTTTCCCCCTCCCAAAGATACCATCACAAAATCAGATGGAGATAAAAGCACAAACTTCTGATGAATAGACACGACATGATTAAAACCCTAAGTCCCCATGGTGTAAACCTTGAAGACATTTTAATTATCTATTTAACATCTCGCTATTTCTGGAATTCTGACAGAATGCGTCTGACATAGTGTTTCACGGAATGGCCTTTTTTCTCTTTCTCTCATAAACCTAGCTGCTTTTTATTCTCCAGATGTAAACACGAGCAGTCTGGCCCTTCATCTTTCTAAACCTCATCATATAAAAGGAAAGGTACAAGCTCTGAACACGATGCTTCCCCAGTGAAGGATAGATAGGTACATAGACAGATGGATAGATAGATGGATGGATCTATATCACATAAAGTGAAACTGATATTCTTCTCTCTCCCATAGAAATCTAGCTTTTCTCCTTAATATTTCCATGCACTTCCCCAGAAAACATTTTTATAAAGAGTTCTTTAGTTGTCATGATGAAATTTCTCCTGGGAGGCAGGAGAAAATTTCCACTGACCAATCTTTTAATCCAACCAAACAGAATATCATTTTAAAAAATTCCTCTAAATTTCAAAAGTAGCATGTAACTGAATTAGTTTTCACTCACCACGATCCACCCGAATCGAGTTTTAGTTCTACACAGAATGAACTTGATGGAACCCTTGGAGGAAAATTGCAAGCACCGGCTACAGAGAAAACGAGCAACAGAGGCTCAGATACTGAGCTATGGCGACATGATTTCTTACGACGTTAAAAGGAAAAGAAAATAAGTACAGCTATCACTATGTTCTGATCTACATATCATTTCTTCATCTTCTCACCGGTTGGTTTGGTTGCATGTGTCAGTACATTTCTGTGTACCTCCGGAGAACCAATTGCATAGTTCTCTAAATCCAAATTAATTGTACTTTTGGAAGGGAAAATAAACATATGCCAATTCACATTTTACATTGAAAGACACATCCCAGGACACATCACTGTTCAAACGATCACTCTAATAGAATTTTTTTTTTAAAGAAAAGGAAGCTTACTATGGCTGAAGCCCTATTGTTCTCACAAATCGTGTCTGGTTTCTAGTAGGAGGTGGACGAGAAAATATGCTTTCAATTGGGTTTCTCAACCTCCTGGACCTTCTGGCTCCTCGGAGGAGACAGATTTCATCTTACAAGGGGGCATTTGCTAACTAGAGCCGGTGGCACGCTCCCAGGTTTCCGCTTGCGACCAGGGCTGGCTGACCCACACGCCAGCTTTGCCTGGGAAGGGATGCAGCCAACTTCCCGCTGCCCTGCCTTCATGTTTGTTTTCTTCCGTTTGTGGCGAGAAAACAAGACAGCAAGAGACACCAGGTTTTCTGCTTTACCTTGAAGTCTGAGAGCTTAATGCTGGCCTTCGGTAGAAGACGCATCTCCTCTGACTCAGTGTTTTCACTGGGCTCTGTGGACCATGAGCAAGAGACGAAGTCTCTGTTTGGTTGGCGTTTTATGTGGTTGCTCCTCTTCCATCCCACAGCTGGATGGAGCCTTTATACCAAAATTGAGGATGACCCCCGAACCGAAGTGTCAACGTCACCCAAAATCCCGGTCCCGGGAACCGTTGGGAGAGCTTTGCCCAAAGAACTCGGGATGGATTGGAAATTTTTTAAAAATGCAGAGATTCTGGGGGTGATTACCAGATCAGTCCGAAGCCCCTTCAAGGCCTTCTTGCAGTTGGTCAGCAAATCCCATCCCCTGCTCCAGCCCCCACCTGCTGGGCTGCCTTCCTGCCCTTGGTATGGCTTCAGCCATGGTGTCTTCACAGATTGTGTCTTATTTCCAGTAGAAGGTGGATGAGGAAATAGGGTTTCCTATTTTCATTGGGTTTCTCGACCTCCCGGCCCTTACGGCTCCTCCCAGGAGACAGAGCTCATCTCCCAGGGGACGTTTGGTGTCTAGAGTCTCACTTGTGAAATAAAATGTCCAGGTGCCAA
Organism: Dipodomys spectabilis; assembly: GCF_019054845.1. NCBI lineage: Eukaryota > Metazoa > Chordata > Mammalia > Rodentia > Heteromyidae > Dipodomys > Dipodomys spectabilis. The sequence goes on from NW_024870899.1 coordinate 171,819, forward strand.
GTCATGTAGGAGGCCATGGAAGACGGGGCAGAAATACTGCTAGATTACGAAGGGTTCACGCCAGAGGAGGTACACTTCACCCCTGTGGGACCGCAACCACGAAGGAAGAAAACAGAGTAGCATTTGGAAAATGGACATCTACTCCATCTAACAGCAAGCCTCTCACACCCTTACCTGTGAAGAGGAAATGGAGAGATGAGTCTACAGTCATTCCAGTGACTCATTGCCGATGGTACCGGCGTCATCCATCTCAGATACCAGCGTCAAATTTTCCCATCACTCAATGATCAGGTCAGCCATTTGCGATTTACTTCAAAGGATGAGCTTTTTCTGTCTGTCTTTGCTGTCTGTTCGCTCCGTGCGTCAGCTATGTTAGGCTCAAAGCACTTCCCCCCACCCCGGCGCTCGATTCCGCCTAACTCTAATAATAAGCTCGCTATGTTTACAGGGCACTATTTACTCACCGAATTTATGATGACACGGGAGGTGAGGTTTAATATGAATTAGTAGTACCTGAGGCCCCGTAAGTAATTTAGTGAACCCCCCCTGGAGAATGATCGGAACTGCCAGCACCCGCTTGTCCTCCATCTAGGGTCAATATTATTTTCTGTGAGAGACTGGTGATGAGATTACGGAGAAATTAGAAACTAATTAAGCACACAGAACCAAAAGTTTTTCCGTCCCCGATCCCTTATAAGCTGCCGATTATTCCTCCAGGAGCTTCTTAAACTTCACTTTAACAAGCGGGAAAGACATTAGGAAGATGAATACAGTCAGACGGTTCCAATACATACTTGCATGGGATTAACCGTGCCGGGCCCCGGCACGCTCACCACGGTTGGTTGGTTCATGGTGAGTGAGATGCACTTCCCAGGTGCACACTGGGGCCGGAGGATGGTAAGGCAAACTCAGCCTGCACCCCGGAAAGCCTGGACACGGGCCTGGGGGAGCACTCAGAGGAGAACAGAACACAGGCTTGCAACAAAGCCCATGTTGTGCTTTTAAACAGTGGACGGCTTCATGTCCCAGACAGCAGCGTGTTCAAGCCAGATCTCCTGAGCGCGTGAAACCTGTGGGTTGGATTCGTGTGCAAGTGATCTCTCTCTCTCTCTCTCTCTTACACACACACACACACACTCACACACACACACACACACACACACAGCAGGAACTGGGGGCGGAGGGGGGGTGGAAGAAGAGCAGGGAAGGGGAGAGAGAGAGACACGAATGGGAATCCCAGGACACGGAACAGCAGCAGGGCCCGGTGTGGAGCGAGCGGGTCCCAGAGCCTGCACGGGTCACTTCAGGGCCCTGGGACTCACGGCGACATTTTCCACGTGGGCATCTGCTCACCCGTTACCCTGCCTGAGTCCCACCCCACGTCCCCAGTGACCCCGCTTCCAGTTCACTCACTTCCACCCACTCTTGGAGCCCACATTTGAGAGAAGAACTCCATATTGATCTCTCTGACTCCGGGCTTGCTTTGTACACGATCATCTTCCACTTCTTGCCAATGACATTGTCTGTGTTCTTCAGGGCTGAACACGGATATAACCGTACCTCTACTGTATCCCGATTTTGTTTCCTTTCTGGACCCAGGAGTGAAATGGCTGGATTTGAAGCTAGTTCTATTTTTCCGCCTTTCTCTGACACACCTCCATACGGGTATCCATCATGGTGACGTGAAGTTCGGTTCCCACCAAACGTGTGGAGCGGTCTCTCCCCCTCCCCTCTCCCCCTCCCCCTTCCCTCCCCTCTCCCCCTCCCCTCCCCTCCCCCTCCCCTCCCTCTCCCCTCCCCTCCCCTCCCCTCCCCCTCCCCCTCCCTTTCCCCTCCTCCTCCTCCTTTCTTCTTTGTGTCTCTGTTTCCTTGATTCCTGACAGGAATCTCAGTATTGTTGTGACTGGCATTCTTCCTGGTGGCTGAAGACGGTGATTTATTTGTTGTGGGTGTTTATCTCACGTATTTTGAGAAACGTCAGTTTTGTCGATTTGCACCCAGACTGGTTGGATCATTTGTTCTTATAAAGTCTGGCTATGAACCCTTTCTCAAAACAATAGCTGATAAAGATATCTGCTCCCCACAACCTCCCCCACCCCACACACACCCCCCAGACCATACCATTTCTTCGCACTGTTAATTGTTTCCTTCAGGGTAGAGAAAGAAGCCTTTTAATGGGATGCAAAACCATTTGTCAGGAGGGTTGTTTGGAAAGTTCGTGCCTAGGCCTGTCTTGAAGTGTTTCCTTGAAGTCTTCCTGTAGTCGTTTCGGAGTTTTCTATCTTACCTTTGGGTCTTCGATCTATGCCGATTGGACTTTTTCTAGGGTAAACACAAGAGATCTCGTTTGAGTTGTCTACCTGTGGTTATCTATCTTACCGACTGATGTGTCTATTTGATAGGCATGCTTGCTGCTCCTGGTAGCATCACCCCGTCATACCATTCAACGCCGCAAGACCGTGAGCCCTGCTCATTTTGGTTGAAGTGCCGAGTACTGGGCAGTGGTAAGCTCTCCCAGGATCACAGATTGGCTGAATGAATATTGTGCGTTTTTTTTTAAAGGCCAATGGCCAAAAGCAATCAGCACAATCAATGTCTTCTCTGGGCAACAGCAGCATTCCTCAAAGAATTAGAGAAGGAAAGAGAAAATAGACTAAGAAACCCATCGCAGTGGGGGCTGTCTTTAATCCTTCTGCTCATCCAGCCTCAGAGCCTCCACTTCACTTCCAAACTGCCCAGCTCCTGTGTGGGGGGAAAAAAGTTATTTTCTTCCTATGAAGAGATGTAGGAAGGCCGGCGGGAGGTTGGGGGGGGGGCGGGGCACCTGCAGTGCCTGGTCACGTTGGTCCTCGAAGCTGGATATGTTGCAGGCTTCCAGAAGCTACTATATTTGGAAACAACAGAAGGAAACTGTAGTCATGTTTCCAAATATGTCATTCACAAATAACCTCATAACGCAGGCACGTGGCCATGGATGGAACCCGGGGCCTTGTGCATACGGAGCAAGGACTCTCACTAAGCTCGCACCCCTCAAATTTCGGGGCAGGTTCCTTCATTGAAAGACTGGAGGAATCAGGGATCAGGAAGTGTCCGCCCCCGGAGTTGTTTCAAGCGACAGGCTGAACGCTGTTCTTCGGCGGCGATACTAGGTGAACGTACAGAATACTGTCTGACTGGGTGAGCCATCTCTAGGTAGATCAGCCGCTTCCGTCCATCATGACTTATTCATGAGCCTACCTTAATGATAATTATCAGCCCAACAAAGTTAAAACGAATCACACCGCACCTAAAAATACAAACTCCTCTCACCCCGAAGCTGAGAACGCATTGTGCCTCATCCAGGACGACGATCACGCTGAGGCTGCGTTGCCACCTCTCCCTGTGAAAGCATGGAGGGGTTCTGCGTGCGGCTGCCTTCCACACGTGCATGCTCCTTCCCGCAGCTCTCGTGAAAAGAAAGCAGAACCAACGGCCCTTCTGGCATTCTCTCCCCTTTCTAAGGCTTCCCATCCTAGCTGGGGAGTTGACTGGTTTTTCTCGAGAGAGTCATTCAGGAGGTGATGGTTGTGAGTTAGTAGATAACCTCTCCCCAAATAGTTGACCTGGTGATTGACAGAAAGGGCTGGAAGCAAGGGCTGAGCTCCGAGAATCCAAACTTACAAGTCTGCTTAGAAGTTACCGCAATCCCAAAGCTACGCCTTTGCTTAAAAGGCATGAATTAGAGCTGTTCATCTGAATGGATAGTGCCCTGAGAAAGATGAATGTAACAGATAGAGAGAGAGAGAGAGAGAGATGGGTAGATAGATGGATAGAGGGGTAGATAGAGGGATAGACGGATAGATGGATGGATGGATAGGTAGATAGATAGATAGATGGATAGGTAGATAGATAGATAGATAGATAGATAGATAGATAGATAGATAGATAGATAGATAGATAGATAGATAGATAGACAGATAGATAGACAGATAGACAGATAGATAGATGATAGGCAGAGAGAGAGAGAGAGAGAAGGTAGATAGATAGATGGATAGATTGCTTCTAATAGTCTTGTCTGAGCCTCTTGAGTGCTGGAATTGTAGCCAGGCACCACAACACTTAACTTTATTTAGGAGCCCAACACACACACACACACACTCGAGTTCATTTCGTTTTCTGCAAGTCAGCCGAATTTCCTATCTGCTACCACTGCTGTCTGCCAGGAGTGAAGGAATCTCGAGGACCGTCCGCAAAGGCCTGTCCTTACGCTTTATCATTCCCCTGCCGCAGAGCTTGTGTCAAGTGAGAAAAGACCGTCTCCCGAAGGAGGAAATGGGTGTTTTGGGAGGGTAGTTCTCTAATTTTCTCCTTGCTAACAGGTTCTCTCCTGTGCAGAAACAGGAGCAAGTTCTGCTGACTTAGAAATGACGTATGGACTTCCAAAGTGTCCCTGGCGGCCGCCGAGGTCTTACTGGAGGCCAGCGCGTGGCCTCTTCCTTCATCGTTTATGTCCCAATGATCATTCTTTGAAAACGCCGGCCTTGGGGGGAGCCAGACCCCCGGGGCCTCACCGCTCGGGAAATAGGAAACAGAGTTCACCAGCGAGCTCTCTGCCACGAGATGCAGGCAGCAGATGGCCTGGACCAGCAGGGCCGTGGTGACCGGCCATAAAAGCGCCCTTCCTGGGGCGTCATTACTGCGAAAGCAGCATTGAAGGCATTTCCTTGACGGCCATCTGGCTTGGATAGTTTTAGCTTTTTTTTTTTTTTTTTTCCTTCTTCTCCTTCTTGTCGACAGACCCAACCACAAAGTGAAGGAAGCAATAATTCTTCCCCGGGTTCCTGTGACTTACTGAAACACAGCTTTCTGAAGGTGCTCACAGAATCCAGGGACCTGTCCCGTAGAAGCGCCCTGTCTGGGGTTGCGATTCCGTGATTCAGGGCTGTGCGTCTATTCACTCACCGCTCCCCAGGTCAGAGAGGACAGGTGGTGCCTTCTCACCAAAGCGTGGGGCACACAAAGCAAGCGCAGAGCACAAAGAACAAGGGGGAAGCGCCAGGCCCCGTTGAAGGGCGCCCCAGAAGGCTGGCAGCCCATTCCTCCACAGAGACATTTTCGGGCAGGGAGTGACACACCCCAGTTCTACAGGAAGGGGACAATCATCCAACCGAGAATCGCAGATGTACATTGTTCCTTAAGAATAAAAGGAGACCCGGGTGCTGGTGGCTCACGCCTGTCATCCTCGCTACTCAGGAGGCTGAGATCTGAGGATCCTGGTTCAAAGGCAGCCTGGTAGGAAAATCCATGAGACTTTTTCATCTTCAACGAACCACCAGAAATCCTGGAAATGGAGCAGTAGCTCCAGGGGTAGAGTGTTAGTCTTGAGCACAAAAGCTCAGGGACAGTGCCTAGGCCCTGAGTTTCAAGCCCCAGGATCAGCAAAAATAAAAAATAAAAATTAATTAATTAATTAAAAAGAGAAATAGAGAGTTTTCAAGACATCCCTTCCCTCTTGGGCTTCTAGAAGGTGTCTCGTGCAGTTTTCCTTGGAGAAGCAGCTCCTACAGCAGGTTTACCCCAGGAAAACGGTGTGCAACTTAAAAAAAGCAACAACAAAACATTACATCGTGGATCCATACCACGTTTTATCAGCCCGATCTATTCATTTCGTGGGAGAAGAGAGAAAGCTCACTGTACAATTTGCCTGGTAACCAGGAAAGAAAAAACTTAGTTCTCCTGCTCAACTGGTTGAAAGGATCCTACAAGAAACAAATTTAACTCCCGTCATCGACGTTGATATCAGCGATGAATTACTGAAACATGCTGAACAAAACCCACCGAAGCCGTCCAGAACTGAAGAGTATTTTGCCCGTTGTCTTTACAACACACGCACTCCACTTCTGTGACAAAGATTTGCTGGGATTCAGTTGCGCTAATTAGGAGAACTCCAGCACACTCAATCAAGTGATAATAGATGAGTTGTAATTGCTGTCGAAATCATGCTTTATTAACTCAGCTTTTGGAATTCTATCCCGGAGTTTTATTCTATTTTGAGCACTATCAGTTGGTAAGATACAGGGGGAGAGAGGGAAATGATTTTTGCAGATTAATCTGCTCTCCGTGGGCCACGTTTCATCTTCAAAACCTGGCTAAGAACTTTCCAGTTCTGACAAACTGCCGGGGAAAACTGTAAATGCGGCGAGCCACACTTTTCAAAGAACTGATAAGGCTGCAAATCACTTTTGCCTCACTCCCAAGGTACATCAAGAAGGCTCAGCATTCTGCCTTCCCTGGTGCCTTCCACCCTCAAAAAAGGAAAAAAAACTACGAACATGAGCTAATTATTCAATCATTTCTCACACCACCAGCGAGACGGCGAGGAGAAAGCCCTGGAAGAGGGCATCTGAGTCTCTCTCTGAGCCGCGCGCCTGCACACTTGCTCACGTGGAATACAGCCCAGACCCCAGCTTGTTGCTTTTCCAACCCTTCTAGTTCAATCCTCCTCCAGGGAGATGCTGTCCGTACCGGAAGGCAGGACGCAAGGCCAGGCGTGGAGAGTAAGATGGGTCTGCAGCCAGAGCTAACGGGGGAAGATGGACACACAGCCGGCTCACGGAAAGACAGCCTGCTACTTCCGTGAAGTTTCCCCTGTTCATCTTACCCTTTTATCTGGCTGAGGGTTCGATTACTCCGAAACTTCAGTGCAAGGCATAGAATTCTTCTGTGAGTTTTCACAATGTTTATTATTATTATTTATTGTGAAATAAAGCCTCTTAAAATGAAGAGCCTGCAGATTATATGCTGAGCCTGGAAGGGCCATATGGAAAGCTTCAAGCCAGTGAGGGAAATATGTAACTATTGTTTGAAGAAACCTCTCTGCCAGTGCAGCCTGGGCTCCACAGGTAGCTGCCTAAGGGGGGGGTGGGGGGTGGCTTATGCAAACAAACCCATTCCTGCCTTCCAGGCCAAGAATGAGCCGCTGGGGAGAGAATGCTTTCTGTCTGAAACAGGTCTGCCCATTCCCCAGAGAGAAAAGAAATCCTTATCCAGCGTTTTTGCTTTAAATGAAGCCTTTTCTTCTCCATTCCAAAGAACTTGCGGTTAACGTCCAACCAATGGTCTGCTATCTGCAAAGTCTAAAATGACATCGATGCATCGATGTCATCACAGCTACTCAGGAGACTGAGATCTGAGGCTTCAGGTTCAAAGCCAGCCCCAGCAGGAAAGTCTGTGAGACTCCAATGAATCACCCAAAAGCCAGCAAGTGGAGCTGTTGCTCAAGAGGTAGAGCATTAACCTTGAGTAGAAAAAGCTAAGTGACAGCACCCTGGACCCGATCCCCAGGACTTCCACTAATTATAGATATATATAACGGTTTGCACTGAGGTTAGTTATTCAGTAGAGGATCTAATTTACTCAAGTCCCTAGGACACCATCGGGTACAAAAGATAATACAAGGAACAAGGCTCCCTTAGGCATCTACTTTCTTCCTACTTAGATTTAGATCGTTAGCACCATCAACTCTGTGATCCGAGATGAGGACGGCATCCCAGGATTTTACTTCTCCGCTCTGTGTTTATGTACATGTTTATCTTTTACCTCCAGCTCTCGAGAGAAAACGTGGACTTTGTCCTTCTCAACCGTGCTTTACCTAGCACAATCATCTTGTTTCAGCGAGTAGAAATTGTATTCATTCAGGTGAGTTTGCTTGTTTGTTTACAAAAAGGACTTTAGTGACCCTGTATCTCTTGAACAGAGATCTCAAAACCTTAGTTCTTATACAAACAGTGACCCCGCGGGAACAGAGACTTCTGACATGCTTTGTGTTCCCTCAGAGCTGAGTGCCTTTAAAGTATTAACCCAAACGGCTCTGGATTTTGAGAGTAGTCATGAAGCGTGTTATGAATTTTCTTGGGGCTGAGTACAGTGCCTAATTACATACAGATAATAAAAGCATCATTAGAGTAAGACAAATAGGATGTCCTTAGCAGCCAAATTATACACACACACACACACACACACACACACACACACACACATATATATATATGCACACATACATATGTATATACAATAATATTGCATGTTACTATAGAGACACAGAGAAATATCTTTTCAAAAGGAACAAGGAACTTGTCATATACTCTTTTTTTTTTTTTTTGGTTCTTTCTCTGCAATTATGCTAACAAGTATCGTGCTGAGAAAGGATTAGTTCTGATGGACAATCAAAGACAATGCTTCCTTCCTGGTTAAAAAAAAATGTAGAAAAAAAAATAGGTGAGAAAAGACGCAGGGCCCGGAGCTCGGTTATTAGGACAGGCAGCCGCAGGTGGCCCATCTGACCGCACGGAAAGCAGCTCCGGGGAGGCGGAGAGAAGGCGCCGGGCGCCTGGTCCAGCTCTGGCATGGAGGTTGTCACTGCGGGGCACACATTCCTCCCGTTGGTCAGTTTACCCCTCCTGACACCAGGCCAGGTAAACCCTCCCGCCGCAGAGGGCAAGCATTTGGCCCAGCAGCGGGGGCACGGACAGTTGGACAGCCATGAGGACAGAAGGCATCCTTCCAGAGAAGAGTGTGGGACCCCTGGGTGGGGGGGAGTGGGAAGGAGAGATTTCAAATGCCAGAATGAACTGTGTTACCTTCACACCACCATTGAAGTCTCAAATGGACACCGATAGAACAGACCGGAAAGGAAAGGGGAGAGAGGAGGAGGAACAGGAACAGAACACCCCAACCACGTTCCAGTGGGAGGGCCACTCAGCGGAGATCTGCTTTTCCCCTGCACCAGCGGCTCCTGTTTTATTCAGCTCTACCTTCTCAAGGTAATTTCCTTCATATCGAAGCCTGAAGCCCAGAGACGGGGCAAGCTTGATTTCTCTTTCACGTTCACTGTTGATACTAAGGGTGGAAATCCAATAATGGCACTTTCAAACTATCCACTGGGGTATATACACATATACATATACATATACACATATATAGTTAAGTTACATTCCAGAAGGACAACACAGAATCAAAACACCATGCCTTGGAAATGGGAGTCTAATACGATTCTCTTGAACGCACCTCCCAGAGACTGCTTAAAGGGGAAGGTGATCCTAAGGCCAGCCCCGGACCCTTCCACGCTCCTCAACATCTGTGTAAATAGATTCGCGGAACCAAAGGCTGCCGTTCCGTTTCAAGACCTCCGACTACAAAGCCAGGCCACGTCCGTCGCCGTGCTCAGATGGCCCCTTCCTACCCCCTACAACTTCCACAGCCATGAAAGGGAAAGAATGTCGAGCCCACCAAGGAGGAAGCGGGGGGGGGGGGGCCCATGGGATTCCTGAGTGTTGGATCCTCTCTTTCTGCTGTGAACGTAGGGTCTCCGTGGCTCCGCCAGGCTGATGAACCCGGGAGGTGCTGTGGGAGTTTTTCCTATGACCTCTTCTTACCTTCCCACTGGTTTTCGCTTGCAAGAGCATCTGACACGTACCAAGGAGCTGTGTGTCCCGCTGGCGGCTCTGTGCATGGATGCGGAAAAACATGGGAAGACGCGAGAGACCTCTACACCCGAGGGCTTTTAATTTGCCAATGGTGGTATGTGGGGGGGGGAAGTGGGGTTTTCCCCATGGCACCTGCAGGAGTGTGCAGATTCTGATGGAGGCAGGAAGGCGGGGTGCCAGCCTTCCAGATCTCGGGGTGGGAGATCACACGGAGGGGTCGATGTCGGCGTCCCAGAGCTCGTGTCCTGCTCAGTCTGCACCAAGCCCTCCGCACACGTGGGCGCAAAGCTCCACCTCCACGGCTCCCTTTCCTCCTCCACCTTCCCTCCAGAATGACTGGGGCACAGGCAGGGGCCCAACACCCCACAACGGGTTTCAAAAACGTTCAACACAGAGAAGCCCTTGAACACACCCACCCTGCCCCAAAGTCGGGTGGTGTACACAGTACACGTGACTCTTGAAGTAAATTAACTGTTCCCCCCCTCCCCCAATGTGTCTCTTTCTCCGACACACATCCTGGCCACTGTGAATCAACTGGAAAAAGAACAACCCACCCTTCCTTCCAAGACAAAGAGATCCCTGTTTGTTTCACTTAGTTCTGGGAGTATGGAAAACACATGGCGATGCTACATTGCTGACTTGCAAGGAATCTAGATCGCATCCTGAGATGTCTCGGAGCCGGGACTCCAGTACCCCAAGGCCTGCAGCCAGGAGCAGCATGCCGTTCGGGGTCCCTTGCATTTGCACGGCGAGAGGAGCAGGGCTTTGTCTGCCTCTTGAGACGTTGCTAACTGCTGGCTGTTCTTATTTGGGTGATTTATTATGATCGCTCTTCATTCCCAGCACCGCAGTGTTAAGATCTTTGTACACGATGAATGATGTGTTTCATTAAGGGAGCTGAAGCGTCAGACGGGATCCGTAAAGGAGCAGCTCCAGGAACCGAGCGCCAGCGGTTCCGGCCTCTCACCGCGCTGCTGGGAGGAGGCTGGGACTAAGAGGATCGTGCATGGAGGCCAGAGAGAGACCGGTTTTCCACACCACTTCTCAACCCTATAGCTGGGGCCCCGTGACACCAGCCGGGCCTGTCTGCCCACGTTTACAGAGAAGGCTGAGATTGGAGGCTGCAGAGGCCAACGTCCACAAGATTCCCTTCTCATGGAGAGAAGCCGGTCTCCATCACAAGGCCCTGTGATGCCAGGAAAGAGGAGGAGCCAGTGGTTGGCAGGCAGGAAGCGAGACCTTATTCTAAGAATAATCAGCGAACAACAGGGCTGGGGCTTTGGGACGGAAGTGTCAGAGTCAGGGGAATGTGAGTGCGAATGAATGCACTACCGAAGACTGAAAAGAAAAGAACCCACCGGAAGGATTTGCTGCCGTGTTGCTCTCTTACAGAAACAACCAGAACCAGGGGAGACCATTTGCCTGGCAATGGTGTCAATCCCTCCCTCTCCCCCCCACCCCATAAATACATGAAACCGAAGTGTTCGGGTAGAGGATTATTACGTATTTATTTGGGGAATTGCCCCACCCTCAAATATTGTCTGGATGAGCCCGGCACCGGTGGCTCACACCTGTCATCCTAGCTACTCAGGAGTCTGAGATCTGAGGATCAAGGTTCAAAGCCAGCCTGGGCAGGAGAGTTTGTGAGACTCTTATCTCCAATAAACCACCAGCAAAAAACCCACCCCAAATAGCTAGTCGTAGAGCTGTTGTTCAAGTGGTAGAGTGCCAGCCTTGAGCTAAAACAAAAAGCTCAGGGACAGGGCCTGGCCCCTGAGTTCTAGTACCAGGACCAGCGCTGTTTCTTTAAATCTACTTATGCTCATCAATGTGCGTGATCTGGAACCTTCTCTGAGCCTCAGTTTCCAGATTAGAAACTAGGTCAGTGCTGCCTTGTGATCCCTCCTCAAATGGCACACTGGCCAAGTTACTCTGGCCCGCAAGATGAAAGGGGGCGTAGGACTGGGGCTGGAGGTGTCCGTGTAGGGGAGGGACTTGCCTTATTACTGTTTCAGTATTTTTTCATCTTCCTGAATTGGCTGCATTTTATAAAAATCCCTTTGGTCAAATAGAGTCAGCACTGGATGTCCAAGACCTCCACTAGTGAATCCACACCGAACGCTCAAGGAAAGAAGAAAAAGTACACTTGGGTTTCCCGTCGATGTGTCTCAGGATCTATTCCCACCGCCAAGCCATCGGTAGCCCGTTTGGAGAATCGTGATAGAGTACAGACACCAAGGCCCTGGTGTATCAACGCAGGACCAGACAGCAGCCATTGTCTATTTCTTGCATAAATGGCGTGGCAGGAGCCTTCGGTACAACAGTCCAACTTAGGCACGGTCATGTTGCCGATTCACAAAGAGAGAAAGCGGACGTGACTGAGGAACTCGTGGCGTGAAGCTTCAAGCACGCCCGTAACTCATCGCCAGATACAGATGCAAGACACAGGATGCGTTCTTCAGTGACAGATCCTAAGGGTTTGAGTTTAAACAGACAGGGTACTGAGATGGCTGAATGCTGAAACTATGTACATCAACTGCCGGTATCATTTGGGTTCCTTTGCTCTGGAGCGTTTATCCTGGTAGCTGAGGGTTCCTCTAGCGGGTGAATATCTTAGTGATCAATGCAGCACTTACAGTCTCCCGAACTTTGTTTTAATCAGGAGCTAATGATGGCTAGCACTTTGAGTAAGTAAATGGATGTGTGAATTGCTCCAAGTTGTTTTAATAATTGCTCAGCTAACCATTTAAATTATCAGAGATCTTTACTCACGCCACGTCCTATAAATGCTGGAAATTAAAAATTAATCAACACGATCTACGTAACTAAAAGCTGCCATCTAATGGGATATTTTTTCAATAAGAAGACAGCAGTAATTATGCTGAAAAATATTCATTCCCGTAGTTTGAACGATTATAGCAATTTCCACAGGGGGATTTCTCAGTCAGACTCGAGTTCTGGGCTACAGCGATTATTATAATGGTTATTAATGAGGAGTCATTTTGATACTTCTAGCCGTGTTTAGGTGTCAATGCCTTGAAAGCAATGTGTTTAGCATATTAATCATAAAGACTGTGTCGGGTGAGTACTGAATCTAACATTATAACACACACACACACACACTCATGCACACGCACACTTCTGCAATGTGGTCAACTAGACATTGAGAAGGCATAGAACTTTTCACAGCCTGACCTAAGATTTCACCAAGGGCCTCTCTTTTTAATTACCCACGGAGTTCATTAATCGCACCGAGGTCGTAACTGTCACCGGAAGTCAATGGCTGGCGGGGTCAGAGGTGCCACTCCACATCAAGGTGACAATCTCTTGTGGAAGTCACGTCGGGAGTCGAGTGAAAGTGAGAATTGCCTTTTCGGATTGCCAACAGGGAGTGAGGACAAGCAAGCCATGGGCAGTTAGGATTATTGAGCTAATTAAAACGACCATTGGCAGGAACGGAGTGGGCTTTACCTCCCACCTAGGGGCCAGTCAGGCTTGCTCGTCTCTAGGAGGGGATGGGGAAGTTCACGTGGCACACACTCACGTAGAGATTTAAACGTAGACACATCCGTGGGCCCAAGGCTCAAGGTAAGAATGGCTTCTGCCTCTTCTTAGGATACATTTCTCCACCTCCTGGACCTTTGTTCCTTCTTGGTGCATACTAAGCAGTAGACACAAGAAAACCACTTCATCACGATTATGTCCAGGAAAAGCACCATCTGTGCAAAGTTGGACTCCATGTCATTATGCACGTGGATTCCATCCAGCTGCCCACAAAAGCCTCGAAGGTGCTTGGAGCGTCTCATGGGAGTCAACAATCTTTGTGATGTTGTTATTGCTGCCGCTGCTGTTTCCATTTCCTGGAGTTCACTTCGATCAATATTATCTTGTATGATCAGATGTACATAGATATTGCGCCTAGGAAGCAGAGCATCTTAGATGTCACCTGATGAAGTAAGGTGGGCGAAATTAACGTCTAAAAAGCCATGTGTAGTTTGTTGATGATGTTCCATCTCAGTAAAATATTAAAAAAAAACAACAACAACGATCGCGCACCGAATTAGAAGTTGTTTCTCACTCTCCTGCATTGGCTTTGACGTGAACTTAAATCATCGCGGTGGATTTTCTGCCTGAGACATTTCTGCAATTTGACCACACGTCCATCTTTTTCATTGCTTCTGGGTGGTCATGGTTATGAATACAGATTCCTGTTTTATAAATGTGCATACCACGGACGGTTGCTTGCTTTCTGGTGAGAGGCAGGCTCCGGCTGTGTCAATTAGATCGGGAAGTTTTCGTTTCCTTTAAGTCTGTTATCTTAACTCTCTCTCCTTAAAGTTTCACCGCGGATCTAGATGGGGCACGGAATTGAGTGAGCTCTGTCTTTTGATGGGTAGTGAGTGCTGAGCTGCTGTTTTTCTGCTCCCTTTGGACGTGAATATCTGATTTCTACAGGGATGCACGCATCCTTATCTGACACGAGGCTGGTAGACACAGGTGTAGCTAGAATGCCTTATGTTCTGATCCTTTTGGAATAGACAAAGCACAGTCAAGAGAACTAGCCCAAAGGTCACTCAGCAACTTATAGAAGAGCCATTGGCACATGGAAATAAATACAGAAAAACAAACATCAGGTGATAAAAGCCAATAATTTAATTGAACCTAAAGAACTTTAAAAAAAGTTCATGATAAGGGGATCTGGGAGGGGAATAAAACTGGCAGTGAATGAGGGAAGGGGTGACATGTGCCTGTCACCTGGCCCACTGTCACCCCTCTGTCCCTCATCTTTACAAGAGGATTTAAATTTTATCATTTGGGAATGTCAGGGTGCGTGCGCCCAGGCTTTGTAGAAAAAAAAAAAGCAAATTCTTTTTTCTGGGAGGGGGGAGTGTCCGGTCTTGGGGCCTGAACTCTGGGCCTGGGTGCTGTCCCTCAGCTCTTCAGCTCAAGGCTGGCGCTCTACCACTTGAGCCACAGCGCCACTTCCTGCTTTTTTTCTTTTTGCTTATGTGGTGCCGAGCAATCGAACCCAGGGCCTCAGGCATGCAAGGCAAGCGCTCTACCACTGAGCCACCTTCCCAGCCCCGAATTCTCTCTCAAACAACAGTGGTACAGCTGGTTTCAAATGAAAATGTGGGGTTGCAGGACTAACAGAAAACAGCCTAGGAGGAATGTAATCCAGACGGATGAATGATATTATTTCAGCTCAATTAGCATGACGCTAGCCTGACCCTCATAACACATTATATATATATATATATATATGTGTGTGTGTATATATATATACATATATGCCTTGAGGAGGAACCTGAGGTTTCAAGAATGCAGAGCAGAGCTGACCTGTATGTCTGCGGTGGGAGAGAGGATGGTAAGAAACGTAAACGTGATCGACACCGGGGCCCTCCCACCACTCACGCGTCCTGGGCTTGTACCCTGATCGTTAGTTACCACACCTGATTATTCTCTTGTGCCTCTCCTCTCCGTCTGCTGCACGGTTCCTTGGCCGGAGAACCCATCTGGGCATTTAGAGTCCATCTTTGGAGTCAGGCCCCGGTGGCTCACGCCTGGTTCAACTTCCCAGGATTCACTTTGTCATACTGTGAGTTTTTTGGAGGGCCGCACACCATAGAAACCCACGCCGGTGGGCGCCGTAGATTAGTCAGTTTGATTGTGTGTGTATATACACGTGGCCTTGCATGTCTTTGATTTATGCCTATAATTTAGATCCAACTTCCAGGTAGAAGAGAATCTGTGCACCCTGTGTCTCTTTTAGTATGACTTATTTTTCACCCAACATAATTAGGTTCCAGTCCATCCATTTCCCTGCAAATGACATAGAATTTTTCTTCCTGGTGCATAAATAAAATTCCATGGTGAATGTATGTGTGGATGTATTGAAACATATGTGTATATGTATGATAAACATATCTATCTATCTAGCCTGTCTGTGTACCAAATTTTCTTAATCCATTCCTCCATTGTAGGCTACGGTGAACTGTGAGGTAATGGACATGGGTGTTGAAGCGTCTTTGTTGTATGCACTCATTTGGATAAATCCATGAAGTTCTCTTCCAGCTGTACATCTGACAAGGGCTGACAACCAGAATACACAAGGAGCTGAAAAACCCAAACCCAACAACCCAGTTGATACAGGAGCAAAGGAACTAAACTGACACAAAGAAGGAGGAGGAGGAGAAAGAAGGAAGAGGAGGAGGAGAAAGAAGGAAGAGGAGGAGGAGAAAGACTAATAATAAATGAGGAAACACTCAACATCTCTGTCTGTAAAGTAAATGCAACTCCAAACATTGAGATTCCATCTCTCTCCGGTTAGGACAGCCATCACCAATAATAGGAAAACCAACAAGCATCGGTGAAGGTCCGGGGAACAAGGAACCGAGTTCTGCTGTTGGAGGGAGTGTAAACTAGTGCGGACACTACGGAAGGCAGTATGGAGATTCTCAAAAAGGAAGTCAGTTTTTCTGTTAAGGAGCAAAAACCCAGGGAGTCATCTTCAGCTATTTCAGGTCATTTCAGTCCAGCGGGGAGAAGACAGGACTAGATGGTGCCATTGTAATAATAGCACACCGTCTGAGATGCCAGATCTCAAGCTTAAAAGGATTCTTTTTCCACCTCTGAGTGTTTTTTGCTCTGGATGGAATTAGGGATGGGCTGTGTAGCTGGGGCTCCAACCGCCAAAGGCCCCCAAGGACCGTGGCCACATTGGTGAACTCTTGAATGCACCGGAAGGTCTCCGCCTTTGGGTGGCACCGTACATTACAGCAATATTCCACATTTGGAACTCAGATACTTGAATGTAAACCCTAGCCCACTCCACAACATGTACCTTGGGATTCGAATATCTTCTTTCTGCCATTTTTGTTTCACCTCTCCAAGGATTCACGAATCATGACATCCGTCTTTTAAATAAAAAGGTTGCAAACATGTTCAAGTCCCTTGGGATAAAAATGCCATAAGCGATCACCCCAGGAGATACATTATATCTATCTGTATCTACTTACACCATATGAGGCCTTTTTTTTATTATTATCACAAAATATTCACCAGAAAGTTCAAGGGTAAGTAAAAAAAAAAAATCAAACAGGAATAATCTGATTTCTGTTTACTAATTAGCAACATAAAATCCCTTTGGTAAAACCAAAATAGTATGAGTCCTAATTGTATATTTACTTAAGAGGAGTTGAATTGGATGTTAAATGATTATACAAATACCGCTTATTTATGAATAAGCAAATTTGCATGTCAGGATCCAAATTTAGAATGAAGTTCATTCACATTCGGTGCTACTAACAAATTAATACTTTACCATAGCTTTCACCATAACACATACACACTAGATAGATCACAACTGGGTCATTGTGTACCACAGTGTACACAACACATGGATTACCACTGTATCTGAACGAAGGTACAAAAAAATGAATATACACTAGGTGAATTAGCATTGTATCATAGTTCTATAACATGCACACGCTGGGTGAATTATCACTGCGTCAAAGGCATACTGTCATATATGAACGTGAAGGCACAGAGCATTGTTATTTGCCTACCAGGCACACAAGGTCCTGAGTTCAAGCCCCAGTACTGCCCTATTCACTGTAATGATGATCACAGAGGCCTGTGTGTAGTGGTCACTTTGTAGGTGCAGATACCTAGTTCCAGAGAGACCGCCACTTACTAACACGGTGTCCTGGATGCACACACGTGGAGACTCTTCTGCAGAGTCCCGCATCATGTTCCCTACACCATCCCCCCAGCTACGGCCAAAGACGTGTCACCTTGCCACCAATCTCGAATTTCCACTCTACCGCTTCACTTAATTACATTAACTTTTTTACCTTGCAATAAATCTCAAGTTTTCACCTTATCACTTCAATTAAACACATTCGCTTTTCTCTTGCTAAGGGGCACCTTTTCTCCTTTTTTGGGGTTTTTTTTTGGTGGGGGAGGGATGGCTGTTTTTTTCACCAAAGGAAGGGCCGAGAAACACTGTGTGGGTCACATGATTGCAGGCAGGTGTTTGTACGGCAGGCAGACCCACAGCTCAACACGCACACGCAGGAACCCACCATGTTTGTCACGACACTTCTGATTTTTTGAGAAATCGGTCCACGTTTTCCTTTATGAGCAAAACCGTGTGTAAGACATTCACAAACGAGGCCGACTCCCTGTTTTGTCTGTCTGTCTGTCTGTTTGCTTTTCATTTAAGATGTCTCCTAAAGCTAGGCACCGGTAGCTCACACCTGTCATCCCAGCTACTCAGGGGGCTGAGATCTGAGGGTCGCGGTTCAAAGCCAGCCAGGGCAGGAAAGTCTGTGAGACCCTATGTCCAAGAAATCACCAGAAAACCAGAAGTGGCGCTGTGGCTCAAGTGGTAGAGCGCTAGCCTTGAGCACAGAGAGGCTCGGGGACAGCGCCCAGGCCCTGAGTTCAAGCCCCAGGACTGGCAAAACGAAACAAAACAAAACACTCCTAAAGGCAGACCCAACTTTTCCTCTTATGTCTGAAGAAGAAACAGAGATGCGCTGGATCGTGGGAAGATGAGTTCACAGAGGCCGGAGACGGAACAACTCCAGCTGACGCCAGCTGACGCCTTCCCGGCATTGGCATCTTAAGACTGGGTTTAATGATGGCAGGGCTCATCTAGCCTGGTCCTCCTCCCCTGCTCCTCCTCCTCTCCTCCCCTGCTCCTCCCCTATTCCTCCCCTCCTCCTCTCCTCCCCCCTCTTCCTCCTCCTCTACTCCTCCTCCCTTTTTCCTCTTTTCCTCTTCTTCCTCCTCCTCCCTTTCCTTCTCCTCCTTCTCCTCTTGCCCTTCCTTCTCCTCCTCCCCTTTCCTCTTCCTGCTTCTCTCCTCTCTTCTTTTCCTCTCCCTTTCCTCCTCCTCCCCCTCCTCCCCCTCTTCCTCCTTTCCCTCCTCCTGCTTCTCTCCTCTCTTCTTCTTCCTCCCCTCCTCTTTCTTTTCTTTCAGTAAACAATGCGTTCTTGCACAGAGCAGCGTGTTGAAGCTCCCAGTTCTCTTGGTCTTTGCATCCACTGGCTATTAGCTCTACAAGAGCCGTCCGGTAAGTCTGAGCCCCTCACATCTCAACACGCGTTTTGCAATGTCTGCCTCCAGAATCACATGACAGCAGCATCTACCGGGGTGTACGCAGCCTTTTCCAAGAGAAGATTCCTGGATAGCAGAGCCCTTTGACAGCCATCCACACTACCAGAATTTATCATTACAATACTGCTCATTGGTCTGTGTTCTGGACTTTTCCATCTAGTTTAAGGAATAGAAACATATTCACAGAAAGACAGCAAATCGCAACTACCCTGTGTGTCAACTTCATGTTCCAACTCATCTTTATGAAGAAATCACACCAAAGCTACTGCTAGTAATATGGGCATATATGTGTATTATGTAAGTTTATAATCTAATAATATAATGTATAGTACATGATATATTTTAATATAGTACATATAGTCTATTGAAAATAGTGTACATTCATAGATATTAAATATATATCATATCCTATATAAATGAATAAGCAATAAATGAATAAATATACTAAATTTATTTTAAATGAATATAAATATATAATCAATACAAAGATTGTTAATGTATGTTGTAATACACAATACATATTATATTGATTATATATAACATATATATAACATGATGTTCTATATAACATTATATAGAACATTTATTCATTATACTATATATAGTACTATATATGTATATATATAGTACTATATATATGTACTATATATATAGTACATATAGTATAATACTATATATCATCTTATATTGATTATACATAACATTTATTCTTTATGCTACATAAGTATGTATAGTATGATACTAGATAGCATACTAGTATAACAATACTAGTATATAAAACAATACTAGTATATATAGTATAATATTATATATAGTATAATGAATAAATACCTGTAAATGGTTCAGCTGAAGCGTTACACTCATTCATAGTATACCAAAGACAATGATCTTCAACCATTTCTTTCTGGAAAATTCCCTGCTTTGGCCTTTTTGAAAAGCAGCCTGACCCCCATGGAGCCCTGATGTCCCGGAGCCCCGGCCCTCATATGATGGGGTGAGATCGCCCTCTACTTTCTCCTGGCTGAATAGCACCCCGGGCTGGAAGAGGAAAGATGGTTGGATTCCATGTGGGTATTTGACTCAGAGTGTCAGAAGGAGGGATCTGTCTGGAAGGTTCATCCACGTTCAGAGGCCCGCACCCTGACACTCTCTGAGGGATGGCCCCCCAGGAGGGGGGGGAGAATGGTCCAGATGTGGGGGGGGTACCTGCTCGGAGGTTTCCTGAATGGTCGGCAGGGCCCCCCCAGGAGGCCGGCTTTGAAAACCAACACCTTTGTTATTCCAAGTGCCCGAGAAGAAGCTGGGCTTTCCCATGGCCTCCAGGTTTCTGGACCCATCACCAAACACAGATGGAAGCTGGACTCTTTGAACTCCTTTAGAGAAGAAAAAAAAAGGAAAAATCTGTTCCCAGGCGCTGCAGCCGGTCTGTAAGCCTGCCACTGGGAGCTTGGCCTGCCTGCAACTCCGCAGGGCCATGGTCTGAAGACAAGGATCAACGCGCTTCATTCTAGAAGCAAATGGTTACTATGCTGGGAAGGGGGAAAAATCCTGCCATTCGATCTCACCTACAGGGAATCCTGCACCAGCAAACTTGTCCAAAGAAGAGGCCTTAATAGCATTATAAACAAGTCATAAAATGTCCAGATAACCAAGCATTCGTTCGATGCAGACTGACCATTCTGACAGTTTATCTTATTTTATTTTTTCAGTTGTAGGGCCTGGGCGCTGTCCCTCGGCTCTTCAGCTCAAGGCGAGCACTCTACCCCTTGAGCCGCACAGCACCACTTCTGGCATTTTCTACTTCTGTGGTGCTGAGGAATCGAACCCAGGGCCTCATGCATGCGAGGTGAGCGATCTTCCACTGAGCCACCTTCCTGGCCCCAGCTATAACAGTTTATAAGTCTCCATGCTTTTCTCTTAAGCTTTCCAAGTGGTCAGGAGGGATTGGATGCTGTTTTTAGATCAGCTGCTGGCCTGTGGGCCCCATGGGGGGGGGGGAGGGAGGGGCAATTCTGGGATCCGGAATCAGAAACGCCTGCTCTGATAGGTCAGCGTCCTGCTCTGAGTTGCGTGGCGACCGCATTTGCAAGTATTTCATATGGAATGGCAGCTCTCTTTGGCCAGCAGTTAAAAACAATCACCTGCTCACATCCCCAGCAACAAAGCCATTTTACTCACGTGGGATTTAGGTCGAGGTATTTTGCAGGGCCTGCTTTGGGCCTGTGGATGAGCGGATGGCAGATCGAGTCCTGATGCTCTGATGTCCCTCTCAAGTTAGAAAAAAAAAAAAGAGAGAGAGATGGAATCAGTACAGAAATCAAGGCCTTCCTCCAAACCCACAGGAAGCTGGTGAAAGTTGCACTTTGGTGGTTATTGGGGTTTTTTTGGGGGGGGATTGGTAGGGAGTCCAAGGTGTAGCCAATAGGTTAATCGTGTATGAAGTTGCAATGCTGGCTTTCTTCAACAGGAATCTGTGCCTCCCACTCAACTTTTTTTTTATGGTGGGAGGTTAGCAATATCGTCGGCAGGCCTTCACAATACATCCTGGGTAAGAACACACAGGGCAGACCCAGCAGGCACTGTCTTCCCAGCACCAGAGGGGAGAGGTGTGACCCTCCACCCCCGCTCAGCAGGCAGGCTCCAGCGGGGCCTGGCTGGCTCAGTAATCTCATCCCTGAGCCTATTGAACTGATTATTTTTCCCCCTCTTCTACATAGATGTGTACATCCGGAGAGTGGGAATATGAGCTTCTTCCCCACGTCCACCCCTGGGGTTCACCAAGTGACTATAAAATTGCGGGATGCACGCGGCCTCTGTGTTCTCCTTCCTGCCACAGAGATGAATTACGGTTTTAAAGAAAAGAAACATAACCTCATATCCAGGGAGCCTTCCATCCCCTGGCCATTCCCGAGTTCTGCCTTCAGAAGTGGCACTTCCATGTTACAATGATGGATCAAGTAGGCGTTAGCGAAACCCTTCCCCACACCGGTCCTCCTGGCTCACAGAAGAAAAAATAGAAATAAAGGAAAATTAAAAAAAAATCCATCCTGTATCTGAAGGGCAGGAAGGCGAAGGGCGCTGTGCCGTGTGGGTTTTGCCCGCTGCTCACACCAACAACGAAGCCGAGCAGCTGTGTGAAAGCTCACTCCTGAATTCCACAGGAGGGAGGCCTAGATCCACTGGAATGGAAGAAGGAAAATGCAAGGATGCCTTTCTGACCTCCTCATTCCTGACGAGAGTCCAGGAGAGCAGCGACCATGTCTCTTCAAAGGACCGCACGAGATGGGACCTCGGACGAGCCAGCTCCTTGCTATTTCCAAACTGCAGGTTTGCCACCGGGGTGGCTGCACACAGCCTTTTATAATCCCAGCCCAGAGGAGGCAGAGATGGAAGGATTGGAGTTTGAGGTCAGCCTGGGCGAAAAAGAACAGTTAGCAATATTCTACCTCGAAATACATAATGTGCGCACGGTGACATAGGCCTGCAATTCCAGCTACTGGGAGACAGAAGAAGGAAGATCTAGTTCCAAAAGCACTGGGGGGGAAAAATGTCAGATCCTATCTGTAACATAGCTAAAGCAAAATGGCCCTAGAGTGGCTAAAGGGAAGGGGTATTTGCTAGATGCTGAGTTCAAAACTCAGTACCAGTTAAATATATATATATATATATATAATATGTATATCTATGTGTGCATGTATGCATGCATGTATATAATGAATACTGGTTGGTAATGCTCAGTTTTTCTGGAGTTCGGGGCGGATGAACACGGTATGGATTTACCACGTTTGTTGTTGAGCCTGGGCCACAGCAGTGGTTACCAGGTTAGTTCAGTCAGTCCCCTGGTCCGGTTTCTAAAGCTCTGGGACTATTACAGGAGTTGGCGGCATTATTTTCCCACTGTTATTCTAAGGAAATGCAGTGCAAGGACAAATAGCTCCAATTATAACTGCACCGGGGCTCCTGCACAGGAAAATGCTGCTTTTACTCAATGGTTTCTGGACTCGCCATATTTATCTCTGATTTCTACAAACAAGTTTACAGGGAAAGCTTTTAAAATTATTTTCAAATATGTTAAAAAAAAAAAATAAAACACTCTACCAGGGCCTGAGGGAAATTTAGATTAGACAGATAGTTAAACTGAAGAATTCTCACTATAAACGCTTTCACCTCGAGGTGCTGTAAAATGACCTCAACGTAGAGGTCGGTAGAGAAGTTTAATTCACCAGACTTACCGGCCCGCCCGGCTTTCCGTTTGGAAGAATGCAGTTAGTCGGAAGTCTGCTGGCTTTACAGACACACACACAATGATCAGCCTTGCCTCTCGCCATCTCAAATGTCAGTCCTTGCTGGAGCTACCCAGATGATGTTTATTAACAGTTATCGTCTGTGCACCTTGGAATCCATGTTTTGTTCCTCACATTTTTTTTTGGCCAGTCCTGGGCCTTGAACTCAGGACCCGAGCACTGTCCCTAAGTGCCTTTTGCTCCGGGAGAACTCTCTACCATTTGAGGGACTGCACCGCTTCCAGCTTTCCCTGTGGTGATTCATGGACTTTCTCCCGATCCTCAGCTCTCCGCCTCCCGAGTCTCGAGGATGACCGGCACGAGCCACCAGTTCCTGGTTTTGTGCCTCACAGTTAATGAGAGGACAATCTGTTGGGGGAAGGGGAAATTGGTCTGTCTCAAGATGAAATGTAACTGATTGGCGATTCCTGAGCCATTAAAAGCCTGACTCCTTTCTCATTTTGGATTCCGAAGTTGGCAACAAGAGAGCTGGAGAGAGGCCATCGCCTTCGTGTTAAACGCCGCCTCTCGGTGAAAATACCTGGGAGTCTCCAGCGTGATATAATCGGCAGTGCAATCACCGGCGTGACAAAAGGCTGCCAGGAAGCCAGGGACAGGAGGTCCCGCTTCCCATTGTCCTGCGAGTACAGCCACCCAGACACCAATCAGCCGCTCTTCCCCATGATTAACCATTGTTCTCCGGCTAATCACACGTACACCTCAACGGTGCCTATTCTGATTTCAAAGAAAGTTGTGCCAAGGAAAGATTAGACGGAGCAGGAATGCAAATAAACGTGGCGCCTACAAAGCTAATTAAGTTCATCGCCACTGAGAATAATCTGAAAAGGAAAATTAAATTGCTTTGCTTCCAGGAAGAAAAAAAAAAGAGAGAGAGAGAAGGCTTTTAGGAAACATTTGTTGAGTAAACAGGAGAGTCGCGAAAGAGTATTTTTCACAGTACATGGCTGATGTTTGTACGTGTTTGTACATGTGACAGCTGTGAAATCACTTTATTTTTTAATACATAGTCTTAATACATACTGTCGTCCTGCTGTTGAGAGACAGAGACAGAAACAGAGAGAGAGAGAGAGAGACAGAGACAGAGAGAGAGAGAGAGTTTGGGGCTTGAACTCAGTGCCAGAGACAGAGATGTATTAAGCATTGAAATAGATCCCCAAGGATTGTTCAAGGGAAAAATGATACCTGCTCGTGACAAAACATAAACACACACACACACACACACACACACACACACACCTCTGAAATCGGGCAAAAAAAATCCCGAAAATGCCTGAGAAGCAGAAGGGAACTCTGAGAATTCTAGTGATCAAATGACATTGATCCAATAATACCTTGAGTTGTGACCTCTTGACAGTCGGATACAAGGAAGTCTTCCTTCCAACGATAGGGAGTTTTGTTTTCTTCTTTTCCAACCCTCTAGCAGTAGGCCATATATTTTCTATGCAAATGTCTCAATCGCTATGGAAACAGGATCTCCGTTTGGAAATGGCTGCTCCGGTCACTTACTCTTTTGTTGTAAGTCCTCCCACATGACAGAGCGGCTTGTTGGGCTGGACTTTGGCGGGATAGATGTCTAGATATGTATCTCCAGACTTCATTCTGGGTGTGTTTTCTGGCTGGTCTGCCCACAGCAGAGCGGAGTTCAGATCCACTCAGGGGTATTCGAACATCATGAACATAATCTGTTTTCTTCGCCGAAGCTCACAAACAAAGCAGTTAAATCCCTATCACAAATAGCTGTATCGGGACTCATTACACTTTTCATAGGCCTGGATCTTTGTTGTTGTTCCTAAGTCCCTGAAAACATTTATTTAGGGCAATGAAATTTTCTCCGCACCTTTAACAAAGAAGAAGATTCATCGCTTTGAAAGATACAGCCTCCCCCCCCACCCCTACTTCTGCAAAGTAAGATACAACCGAAGGATACAAAGCGAGAGTGGAAAAACAGAGAACCAACGTGATTTCTAGAGGCCTTGACGGGAAAATGGGTAGCGATTTTGTCTTGAAATTCTGCTCATGAAGCTGAGGGAATTAAACTTTGGAGATTTGTATTTTCTACGTCTCTGGGAGCAACACAATAAAAGTCTACATCAGCACGAAGAGATCTAAAGTCATTGTATCGCCTGGATGGAATGGAATGAGAAACGCACTATGTCCACCACGTAGGTTAAGAGGCTTTTATCGAAAAGATGGCCAGCCTCACCAAGTGAGGTGAATGTCTTACCTCAAAAAAGAAAAAAAAAAGGAATGTGTGCGCCAAATTAACATTTTTTTAATAAGGCATTACCCGTTGAACAAATCCCTCCCTTTTTTGAATCTTCCAGTGAATGGGATCAAATGAGGATTCCACGTGCAAGATTCATCTTAGAGATTAACAAATTAATATTAATTTTATTATATTATGGATTAGAATCAACATTATGGATTATAGTATTGTAAATTATTAATAATATTGATTATAATGGTGAATCTTATTAATAAATTAATATTAAGATTAATAAATTAATCTTAGAGATTAATTCAGCGGTGAGGAAATCCATCCCCTATTTGGGAAAAAAAAATTAGTCAACTCTGACTTAACATATTAATTTAGGACAACATCAGAGCAAATTTATGAGGCTCATTAAGCCCAGGGAATTGAATCTTGGAGATCTGGATTTTCCAGTCATCGATTCCCAGAGTTGTGTTTAGCAGGCTGGCGGACACGTGTGCTCTGTGTCCTGAAATTGGCGTCGTGATTGGAATCAGCAGCTAGACCTAAACACTCGTTCCTTGCCAACCCATCGGAGGTTTATAACCTAAATTTCTGAGAAGCCAGTGTGCTCCTGAGTCTAATGGCGCCACATTTCCAGACACAGTGGGATCGCAGGCCCTCTGTGAGTCGCTCAATCATCGTGCTTGGTTTACCAGCTCTGGGTCCAGTGATTCGATCACTACCAGATGAATGACTGGTCCTTTTTGTTCGGGACATGGTTTTCTGTGGTCCGTATTTGCCTCGTGATGGAGACTTGCGGGGATAGGAGGAAAGAGGCGAGGCCTGGCGGGGAGAAGCGTGGGATTCCAAGAACGCTCCACCTCCGCCCCTGGGAAGAGGCACCAGGTAGAGGAGGTTGCATCAGGACTAGAAACCCGCTGTGCACACTGGGACTACACCCCAGCAATCCACAGAGGCGCTCGCACGAGGGTGCAATTCCTGTCCATGGAATTCCCTTATGGACTACTTCCTACGTGAGCGATACAACAATAATAATAAGGATCTAGGTTATTTCCTCTTCCTAATCTCTTGATTAGGGGGAAGAGCTAATAGGTCCCGTTCCGTCTTGACTTGGACTGGACTAGTTGATGGCACTAGAAGGAGCCTTCCTCTCTCTTCCTCCTCCCTCCCTCCCTCTCTCTCTCCTTCCCTCTCTCCCTCCCCTTCCACTCCCACCCTCCTCTTCCTGGTACCCTGGCATCCTGAACAAATAGCGTTTTCCCGAAGATACTTCATCATCGATCTGCTCATTCCCCTAGTAAGCCAAGAACGTTTCCTACCCACATGGATTTTAAATATCCATCTATTTTCGATGAAAGATGTTACCCTACCATTTCAACTTTTTCTTCTATAATCTTGTGGAGAAAACTTTTCATTTCCTTGACTTTGTCGCAAGGATTTCTACCCCAACCTTCCCGACTTTGGTCAGCTTTTCTACTATTTTGATAAATATGGAAGGTGGTTGTTTTTTTATCCACCCTCTCCGCGTGTCTTGAGTTCTTTATTCATGATTGCTGTTACATCTCCTTAGAATAACTTGAAACCATCACCCGCGAAGTTATGTGAGATACCCCCCCCCCACACACACACAAGAATATTCTAGTAGCATTGTACTTTGGTATGGTTCAGGCTACTTTATGTTCCCTCCTCCTCATCACTAAGTGGCATCCGTTTTAAGTTGTGGGTTGTGTGTCCACGCCCACACCCAGATGCTGTCTCTCCGAAGTCAAGCATTTGTGCCCCCCCGCCTTCCCTCGCGATTCCTGACATTGCTAAGCGGCGGGTTAACCTTGTGGGGTCACAAGGAGGTCCGATTTTTACTGATACTTTCCAAGAAGCGAAGTTTAGCTTTGCTGGTCTTCCTTCTTGTTGTTGTTTTGTTGTTGTTTTTAATCATCTATTGGGATGAAAGCTTCCGGCATTGACAGTTCACAGAAGCTTGCGCCGTTCAGCCTGTGGGTTCCTGTCTCTGTACTGCTTCTGGTCCGCACCCCAGATTGAAGACTGGACGTGCTAATGCGTGTGGAAGTATTCCTAACTGCGGTTTGGAGCCCTTTTCTTCCACCAGCACACTTTTTAAGATACTTATTTGACACGTTCGTGCAAGTGATTTATTTTAGTTACACATCCTGCATTGTTTCCTACCATGATCGCGTGACTTAACAATTCTCAAGGGCAAAAAAAGAATTCAGAGTTCTACGTTTTGGGGTTAAAAAAAATTGGCTGTCTTGTTAGGTTGCCACTGCCGAGAAGTTTGCCCACTTCTATCTTCTCTTCTCTCCTTTCTTTTCGTATTTCCAATAAGATCGACAGGCAACCTGAGGGTCTAGTCTGGTATTTCCATAGCTGCATCTCTAGATATTCATAGGTGGACAGTTGGGTGGATATAGATAGGTAACTATACATATATATATATATATATATATATATATATATATATATATATATATATATATATATAATATGTGCACATACAAAATACATACTACATAAACTTTTGCCCAAATGTTCATTTTAAACATAGCTCAGAATAAAAAAAATAATGATCTTTTTCTTTTAGGATAACGTGGGGTGGGGGAAGGATGTCACAATATTGTATTGGCGTCAATGATAGCTAGTCTGGAGCAAATGTGGGATCAGACGTGAACTATTATGTTTGCCATTTAGAATGAGAGCGATGGAAGAATCTGGTCCTTTATTTAACACTCTTATGCGTGCGACGTAGAATGGACCCTTGGTGCAAAGGCCATGCTGTTTCTAGGTTAAGTGACAGATGGCCCGAACACTGTTCTCGGCATCCACGTGCAACCACGTCAACTCTGAAGGATCTAGGTGTGGAGACTTTGCATTTCTAGGTGCACCCATTTTATGGGACTCTGTGAAGCCGGTAGACTTCACAACTCTTACACAGACACACCATCGCTAAAAAAGTAAGTGACAGTCAATCCCTTCCCGCTGACGCTGATCTTAAATTTTGCAATGGAAGAGCAAGATGAGAAGGAGCCCATAAACGACTCTCTCAAGGTCAACACTAAAATCCATTTACAGTATGTTTGCTGGAGGTGCCCATAAATTGGAGGAGGCGGGAAGAGTAAACAGAAGCACTGATTTCTTGGATGCGCTCCAATATAATTATAGCTCTTCACCCTGGTGACTGTACATGTGTGCGGCTCCCAGCTAGCTCCCGGCCCCCAAACCTCAGTCACAGTATTTTTAGACACGTCTGCAATTGACTGAAATGCAAAACTCTCTGTGCACTAGGAAAAAAAATTACCTAATATAAATATACAAGCAAATTTAAGTAATAAACTTATGAACCAAAACATATACCAAATATACCAATATATATACACCAATAAACTTATATACCAAAATAAACTTATTTTGGTATGTGAGTCAGTTCTTCTCTGGGAATCTCGTGACATGGAATCAAGTTACCCCGTAAGTATTTAACTACAAAAATAGTGTATTTCTAATAGGCAATTGTAATACACACACACACACACACACATGCACACACACATAAATATCATCAATCACCTTTATTACTAACATCTCATAAAACAGTAAAGCGTTTATGGGATTGTGGAAGGCAGCTAACTTGCTCTGTAATGTATAAAGATTTGCATATATAAAAAAGCCAGCAGGTAGCAAACAAGGTTTGTCTCTGTCTTCAAAAGAATAATAATAATAATAAAAAACAACCGAAAGCATGAATTTCATTTGCTGGAATATCTTAAGTTTTATTAAAATATATTCGATATTTCTTGACAGCAACATCGATCATTTGACGTCTCTCAGGCTTACAGATGGAGAAAACGAGGCCTGAGTCTGCATCTATTGAAAAGAAGCCTTGCTTCAGCCGCGGGAGTTAATCAAATCTTTGCAAACGTATTTGTGTTGTTAAAGTTATATTGCCTTGTATTTCACGTGGATACGTGTGTGTGCGGAACTGTTGGGTTTATTATTACTATTATTACTATTATTATTACTATTATTATTATTATTATTTTGTTTTCTGCTATGAACAGAGCTACGTGGTGATTGTGTTTCCAAAATAATTCGCTGGCATTGTTTGCATATGGATAAAAATAAAATGTGCTTTTTTTATGGTAAGAGCGAGAATTCTTTTTATCTGTAGCCTTAAGGGTCAACACATTAATCCACTAACCCTGTCTGGATTCAGGTGTGTACGTGCTGTGTGTGCGAACACTCAGAAACCATTTTAAGAAATTCTTTCTTTTCTTCCCTATACTCCCTATCAGCTGTATGAATAGAAAGGCTAATAAAGTATTTGTGTTTATGTAGATACATATATATGTATACACACGCACACATATGGTACTGGTGCTTTTCTGAGCATACTTTCCTTCCAAAATGCCATAAAAATGGATGAAACAAACAGAAGATCAACGAGATGAACGACAATCTATAGGGTTTCTGGGTTTCTTGTTTTTTGGATGTTGTTGTTTCTTTTTAAATTGTTATTCTTTTCACCTTTGGCTTTCTTGCCTCTGTTTGCTGGTCAGAGACCACATTTACTTTTCATTTGATGCATGATTCTCCCTGTTAAGGTATTGATGTCACAGATTGCCGGATGTTTTCCTGATTGATTCTTGCTCACCAAACCGAGCCTCGCAGACTGGAATTCTTCCCCACCCCGACCCCCGGGAGTCACCTGCTCAGACTGAAGTCCCAAGGTATGGTGTCCTCAACTGGCTCCATCTAGCCATTTGCAAAAATCACACTTTTTTTTTTTCAAAAGAAAAAAGAAAAAAAAGGATTTGTCAGGAAAATCCTTGGTTAAAATGGACTAACCGATATTAACATACTGATGGGCCGTTATGGCTGACTCCCGGGACTGTAAAAGGATGGCCAGCCTCACAGCAGGAAGCAAATGAGCATTAATACCCCAACCTCTGGGACACGATAAACCGCCATCACTTGCATACAAATAAAGTACACAAGCACTGCCAGCCAGAAGACAAAAAGGAAGAGAAATAATGACCAGATGCTATAGTGGTATGGCACCACTCAATCCACATACATAGACTGACAGACAGAGTCATATACATATGTATATATATATCACTATATACATGTTTATATTTATATTTCCTATCTACCTTTCCTATCTTTCTTCAAGCTCTTTGAAATCTTCAATAGTAAATGTGTTTATATATGTATGTACCTATTTCCTATCTTTCATTCTTTGAGCTCTTTGAAGTCTTTGATCAAATAGTAAGTACGGGCTTGCTACTAAAGAACAAAGAAATGACCCTTGTCCTCCTACAGTTCTATCACGAGTCCTGTAAGCAGAAAGCACGAGTTCTACACTTCCGTCTGCGTATGATGTCCTTTACCCCTCTCAGTCTCAAATACCAATGTGTAAAAATATCCATGAAGGCATTTGGACAGATGCACATTTGGGATGAGTGGGAAGCACTTCCTGCCGCGTGCTATGTGACACTAGCGGCGGCAAAACCCAAATACGAAGCATGGTTTGACACCTCAAACTCTACCGCCCGGATATAGAAAGGTGACATTTACACAAACACTACCGAGTGATGGACAAACACCTCCTACAACCATGATAAGAACCCAGGGATGAAATCAGGGTCAGGTTGTGTGAAAAATCAATCTCTTTTGGAGTTTGCTAGTTTCCAACATTCCCACCTACACGCAGCCATAACGTACACGGATCTTACCAGAATCCACTAGTGTGTGGGCAGATAGATCCATTGTAGAGATACTTTTCTTTTTGTTCATCTATTACAAGGCATTTTTGAACCACTCCTCCCCACAAAAGTGAAGAATACATAAACGCTGGCTCTTCAACTTTCGTTTCCTTCGTTTCACTTTGTTTTTCTTACCTTTTTATTCTCTATCCATCCCCAGTAAAACCATGAGATCTTGTGATGAAGAATTAGAGTCAGGTAACCTGTTTAATTTCTTTTTTTTAAAGCTGGGCGCTGGTGGCTCACAACTGTAATCCTAGTTACTCAGGGGGCTGAGGTCACAGTCTGAAGCCATCCGTGAGACTCTTCTCTCCAATGAACCACCAGAAAACCAGAAGTAGAGCTGTGGCTCACAGGGGTAGAGCGCTCACCTTGAGCTGAAGAGCTGAGGGACAGTGCCCAGGCCCAGAGTTCAAGCCCCACCACTGACCAAAAGAAAACACAATAAAAAAAAAGAAGAATCTGAGAGTAAGTATTTATATATTCCCTACTTGTAAAGCAGCTGCAACTACCAATGAACAAGAGTCAGCCGGTGGTTCTAACACTTAAACTTTGAACTGTAAAATAAGTAAACTCCTCACATCACAAAACCTCGAGTGCGTACCAAACGTAGTATGCCTCATGACATAAACAGAATGTAATTCGGACTGAATTACATAACTCCACGCGCATGCCTTTTTTCCTAAAGGGCCAAAGTACGGGGACAAAAACCATATAAATGTTTTCTAGGAGCCAAGAATGGGCTCCAACACCACACACACACACACACACACACTCACACACACACTCACATACACTCACACACACTCACACACACACAGAAAGAATTTTTGGTGTCGGGAAGCCATTCTACATGCACACACACACAGAAAGAATTTTTGGTGTCGGGAAGCCATTCTTTATTCTTAATGTTAATGCAAGTCACACAACTACGGGCATTTGTTAAAACCCAGAGAACTGTATAATAAAATGGGTGAATTATACTGTATGCAAATTGCACCTCCATAAAGCCTCCCTTACAACCATTCTCCAGGCCCGGCCATGTCATGAGCGCATCAGAAGGTCCAGCACGGAGGTCATTTAGTCTGGCGAAGCAGCAGACATGACACCGCCAGCTTCAGAATTGGGCAGTTAGCAGCTTTTTTGGGGTAATTGCCTGTAGTGATACAGCTCCCAGCGTTGCACCTAAGAGAGGCAGAGAGGAGATTAAAAATACTCACTGCGATGGTAATGTGCCCTCACGGGGAACAGAGCAAGAGTAAAACTGAAATATGTCCGTTAACACACATCGCCGGAGACGCGGCGCGCCGTCTTCAACAGGGAAAAGGAAAGACAGCAGAGAATCGCCCTGTGTATGAGACAAACCCGGCTCCTGGCCTCGGTCCTAACGCTGCGGCCATGCTCGGACCTCAGCCTCCACGATATCCTCTGTAGAGGAAACAGCCAGAAACACCGCGCTGTCCTTTTACACAGACACCACAGGAGGTGTCATTACTGCAGCAGTGAGATTCATTCACGTCTCATTGATCACGCATCATCATATACATCATTTGTGACATGTCCACATCATATATCATTTCATCTCAATAACCCGCCCCCCACCATGGAAAGAATTTTAGCAAGAAATGCATAGAACACTTTCCATTAAAATTGCAGACGTAAGCCAGATGCTGGTGGCTCACGCCTGTCATCCTAGCTACTCAGGAGGCTGGAGTCTGAGGATCTCAGTTCAAAGCCAGCCTGGGTAGGAAAGTCCGTGAGACTTTTATTGCCAATGAACCACCAGAAAACCAGAAGTGGTGTTGTGGTTCAAAGTGGTAGAGCGCTCGCCTTGAGCTGAAGAGCTCAGGGACAGCGCCCAGGCCCTGAGTTCGAGTCCCACAACCACCACCATCACCAACAAAAATCACAGAGGAATCATTGCAGTCTATTATTATGACTCAATCTGAACTACAACCAGGATTGAGGCATGAAAGTAGGGGAGAAAATTAACTTCCCAATCACGAATTGATGTAATCAAAAAGGACAAACGGAGAAAGGATCTACCATTGGAAAGGTAGAAAGAAAATCCACCTGAGACCAGGGGTGATCTTGTGGTAGTCATTAATATTCATTAAGGTACACACAGAGAACCACAATGTCATACCTGCCCGTCACAGTTATTACCAAGCCATACGACCACCAAAACAATGCAATGACACAGAAAATGTACTTGCAAACCAATTTCCCATCAAGACTGACTGCTTGTCTTCAGTGTATGTCAATACACTGGAGATGAGCGGATTTCCTAGATTGGGCATTATTTTCCATGAATAGAGATAGCCAGGAGCTCTCCAACTTCCTATACAGACCGTCACTGCGTGCTTATGAAGAATGGGAGAACCAGAAGCAAACCCTAGAATGGACCAGGAGCCTGCGTTGTCGAATACACAATGATTGGCTTCCTTGGGCTCAAAGCCTGATGAGATCTGATGACCGACATGTGCAAGCTTATTCCCTAAAGCTATGGGCCAGACTTGAAGAAGAATGAATTGATTCTGCTTCCAGGCAAGTCCGTTTCTAACGCTGCTCCAGGCTTTTATGAGCAACAGATAAATTCGTGATCATTTAAAGTCAAATCTTAGTGGGCAGCTACTGAGAATAGTAATGAACAGGGGGAGAAGAGGCTCTTTGAATTTAAGCTTTGGAGTGAAATTTGGGTTCAACTTTGTGCCTTGATCATCTTGACGGTTGTGGGGGAGGGAAGTGCTTATTGAAATTTTTTGTTTTCTCATGAAATGACTCTAATTCTGTGCCCTCTCCTCCGGGGCTGTCAGTACCGGGTTTGTTCAGAGTCAAGGACGGTTGGGTGTGCGGCTGTGGTCCGGGGTGCGTCCCGCTGGACTGCAGCTGGAATGTGCCACAGGGGCCTGGGAACGCGGCGGTGGGAGGAGGCGCCGTGTGCTGGGTTCACGGTGGGTCAGGGGACAGGTGTCTCTACAAAGCGCGGCCGTGGCCGGTGTTTACACAGTTGTGGCTTCCAGGAGGCCAGGCCGGCCCCGTGGCCAGTAAAACCAGCGGGTCCACTTTCATCTCCCAGCATCCTTGGGGGCCCAGGACAGACAGCAAAGTGGTTTGCATTAGGCCAGGCTCTCTGGGCACAGTGACTCTTTTATTCCCGTCCGCATCCTTCCTCTGCTTCCCGTGTCCGTGATGGCCATCCCAAATCTCCAGATGGTTTGGAAGGAAAAGCAAAACAAAAACCCACCAAACCCGGGGGAAGGTGTCTCCTCACCTCGTCTCCTCAGGACAGGTGTGAACCTCATTCCCCTCCGTGAAACCCGGGCCCGGGCTCTGCTTTGCATTCCCCTCATTGCTCTGTGGGGCCATTTATTTTCACTTCTGTTCTTGGAATGCACACACACACACACACACACACACACACACACACACACACACACAGTGGTACGAAGTCTTCAAAGGAGATACCATCCAGATGGTCTGATGGCTTCGCTGAGCACCAAACCCCACACCCCTGCACCCCACAATCTCACCCAGGCCTGCTAGGTTTCCATCTCCCCGTGGACCTCCGCCATTCACCCCGCATCACTCCACACGTGTGTGGAATGTAATTGTATGTTCTGTCAGTCAGAGAGCATGCACGGGACATTGCTGCTCCTTTTGACAGAACATCTCTTCATATGCTGATTATCTTGTTTTAAATTTGTCGGTCGTGAGGCTTGAACTCTGGGCCTGGGTGCTGTCCCTCAGCTCTTCAGCTCAAGGCTGGCACTCTACCACTTGAGCCACAGCGCCACTTCGGCTTTTTCTGCTTCTGTGGTGCTGAGGAATCGAACCCAGGGCCTCATGCAGGCGAGGCTAGCACTCTACCACTTGGGCCACAGATCCACCTCTGGCTTGGGCTGTGAGTAACTGGAGATCAGAGTTTCATGGACTTTCTTGCCCAGGCTGGCTTTGAACCATGATCCTCAGATCTCAGCCTCCTGAGTAGCTGGGATGACAGGCGTGAGCCACCGGTGCCCGGCTGTACTGGTTCTCAGTACTCCTGTGGTACAGTACCCTACGGAAAATCCCTGCCACACCCGGCGCCGTGAACCCGGTGAACTGTATATTCAACGACCCAATTAATCTTCAACACCAAATGATTACAACATCCCACCAAATCACCCCAAGCCTGACATTATAACTACAAGTCCATGGGAAAGAAAATTCAAAAGCTATTCGGACCTAAGTCAACAGTCTAAATTCATAAGGCAGGAGAAGGAATTAGAAAAATCTTTAAAAAAGAAATAGAAGATCCTACAGGAGCAAATCGTCATTTAGAGAATCTCCAGGCTTTCTTTGTTTTGGGTTTTTTTTCCCCCCTACGAAAGTAGGAAGTCTGTGAGAGTCACAAGAAAGTAGGAAGTCTGTGAGAGTTACGCTTCCTTTGCGACCTCGCTCCCTAACACATCCGAGAGAGACCATGGCTGGGGGGGGGGGGGCAGTGCTGGGGGCTCACGCCTGCCATCCCAGCTACTCAGGAGGCTGAGATCTGAGGATCATGGTTCAAAGCCAGCCCGGGCAGGAAAGGCTATGAGACTCTTATCTCCTATTAATCACCAAAAGGCCAGAAGTGGTGCAGTGGCTCAAGTGGTAGAGCACTAGCCTTGAGCAAAAGAGCTCAGGGACAGTGCCAGGGCCCTCAGTTCAAGTCCCACAACATCAGAGAGAGAGACAGACAGACAGACAGACAGACAGACAGACAGACAGACAGACAGAGAGACAGAGACAGACAGAGAGCCTGACTATGAGCAGCGTTCAGAGCTCAGTATAACGAAGCATCTGCTGAGCATCAGTTGTGGGGAGACCCCTGGTTTGGGGGGGTCACCGAGGTGGAGGCCTGGTGATTTCTCTTCCCCCCTGCATTTCCTTGTAGGGAGCCGAGGCTCGGACGCCATTCCTGTTCCGCGTGAGATGAAGGTTATGTAAAGCCCTGCCTGGAAGATCCATCAGCTTCCAGAATCCTCCACCAAGATTCCATGTCCTAGCCAACCGCGTCTTGATCCTTCAGCGGGCAGGAAATAAAAGAAAGCGTCTGGGCTGCCACGTGTGCGGCTCTCTACACCTCGAAGCCGGGATGCCGGGAAGGAGGTGACTGTTTAGAGGGCCCTGGCTGTCACTTCTAACCAGAAGCAGCCTCCTCCGGCCACTTCCCAGGCCACAGACTCCAATGTCCGCCAGCATGGGGGAGAGCTCTTCCCCAGACCCAGCCAGCCCGGCCAGGGGTCCAGAGATCAATAGCCATTTTCTAAAGGGCACGTAGGTGTTCACAGGTGTGCGTTTTGCTGTAAACACCACTGATGAAGCCAGGATGTTAGCTAATTTCAGCGGCCCACCTCCTCCTCAGAGCTACTTCTCATCTGGAAGGTTCCTTCCTGTCCACCCGTCAGCCCCCTAAGGAAATTTTGGAGCTGTTGTTTCCCTACGTGGCATAAGGAAGATCGGTGTCTATTCTCAACTCCCCCCCTCACACACACGCACGCACACACGCACACATGCACACACACACACACACACACGCACACACGCACACACACACACACGCACGCACACACGCACACACACACACACGCACGCACACACGCACACACACACACACACGCACGCACACACGCACACACACACACACACACACACACACACACGTGGATCCTGGTCCTCATCCCCACACCGCCCCATGTGGATGGAGACCACTCCACGTGGACGGAGACCGCCCCGTTCCGCTGCGTCTCTGTACCAGGTTTGCCACATGGAGTTCAACGCCTCAGATGTAGGCGGTAAAAACAAAAAACCAACAACAACTTCTTTGCACTTCTGGTCCGAATCACAACACAAGGACCAGGCCAGAAAAGGGGAAGGAAGGTTTCAAAACCACTTAAAAAGGGGGGTGGCGGGGGTACGCTAAATTACCCTCCAGAGGTCGCAGATCTCCGCCAGCATCTCCGCTCAGCCTACACCGGCCTGCCCCAGAAGATGACCTTGAAGCTCTGACGGTCGAGCTCCAGAGGTAGGAGATACTGTTCTCCGTTTCCCCAAACCTGACATCTTTTCTCAGGTGGAGATGAGCGAACCCGGGGCCGGGGTGGCGTGCGTCTGGACAGACGGGTACAGAAGCGTGTTGGAAATGTGTTTGCTTGCTTGCTTAGAACACGTGATGACTGAAGTCCACGTGTGGAACTCTAACCAAGACAGGCACGGCGCTGGGTGAGACAACTTTACTGGATACACAGAGGGTCAGGAAGGCAAAGACCCCGTCAGACCTTCCATGATCCACGCTGTACCCCCCCCCCCGACACGGGGTGTGTGTGGACTAATGGGAGGGGATGGGGGACAGACAGACAGACGGACGTAAGCCATCGTTGTGTTTTGCTTTTAACACGCTATGAAAATGAGGACTCCTCCGCCATAGTTGCTTCCAATGTCTGCAATTACCCAAGGCCGGGCGCGGGCTGCCCCCCACTGATTTCCATTCAGCCCAGCGAGCCGCACGCGGCCACGCACGCAGCTGTCACCCGAGCCCTGTCATTACGGGGGTATCTTTCCACCATGAAACAATGAGAAGTCCCGTCTTGCTTTCTTCCTTGGGGCTAATGTGTGTGTTTGTGCACGGAATTCTCCCCACTTGTTCCGGTCGCTGCCGTCTGGGCTGTGGATCGCCAGGACCCAGGAGGAGACGGATCTTTCGCAGCAGCCTCCTGGGCGGCGTGTGAGAAAATCCCACCAGCCTGAGAAAGCAGGGGTGCGTCTCATCCTAGTTAACTGATAGTCCGCGGACATGAATTCCAGTCTATTCCATTTCTCTCCGATGATCTAATCTCCTGGACCCTCTCCAGGGTGGGAGACAAGATACAATTATTTAGGCCGCCCAAATTTCCCAGCAAGTATAAAGACGCACATAATCCCTATAAACACCCAAAAGTTTTAACAAGACATTACTCCAGGGCTGGGAAGGTGGCTCAGTGGTAGAGTGCTTGCCTTGCATGCCTGAGGCCCTGGGTTCGATTCCTCAGCACCACATAAATACAAAAAAAAATCAATAAAATTAACTTTAAAAATAATCTATTTTTTTTTAATGAGTTGCTCCACTTTTGCAGGCTTTCAACGATCGGTTTACAATTTCATTCAAATGCCGACGTGCGTGACACGGGCGAAAAAAATGATTTCAAACACGGGGGAAACATTCACACGCCACTTCAGTTTCTTAATTTGTCTAAATCGGAGCTCTGTGGAAACTCGGCCTCCGGCCTTTGCTGGTACGATCGCTCCCGGCTGAGCCCGTAAGTCTTTGAAGTAGCAGCCATTCAGCCCAACCACGCACGCGCTCCCAAGGTCTCTACTGCCGGCGGCCACTTCACTATCTGCGGACACAGCAATTTGGGGGGTCCAACACCCCCTGCGTCCTGGTTCTGCTCTGGCTTTGGCTGTCTTCCCTGCTGTAGTGTCTTCAAGCTGCTCAAACCTCCATGACCAATTCTAGGCTCTTCCTCTACAGCTTAGTAAAAAAAAATCAACAAAAAGAATGACTCATTTGTCCCCATGTAGGGCGAGCTAAAATCCTGTGCCTGGCTCCACCGGTCTCCTCCATTGCAACCAGGCCATGTCACTTTCTCTACAGGGGTGAGGAGAGCTTCAGCCACCTCTGAATTAAGCACAAACCCCAGGGCGAGATTGGAGTCGAGAATATCAGAATACCACACAGGGGGGACTGGCATGCCAGTGAGTTTGGATTTCTTTTCTAGACTAGCACTGGCTAACGGGAATGCAACGTAAGCTGCATCTGTGGTGTTTAAATGGCAGCAGGAATGTGTGCATTATAGAGTACATTCTCACTACATAACGGAAAACGGGCACCAAGTTAGCTGAATGAGGACACGAGTCGTTTCAAAATTATTATGCCTGGATTAAATACAAGTTTATCTGTTTTTTTTTTGGGGGGGGGGGTCCGGTCGTGGGGCCTGAACTCTGGGCCTGGGCGCTGTCCCTCAGCTCTTCAGCTCAAGGCGAGCGCTCTACCACTTGAGCCACAGCGCCACTTCTGTTTTTTTTCTACTTATGGAGTGCTGAGGAATCGAACCCAGGGCCTCATGCATGCGAGGCAAGCGCTCTACTACGGAGCCACCTTCCCAGCCCTGTCTGGATTTTTGTTTTTCATCCGATGTGTATGATGGATGTATGCCGATGGAGTGATAAGCTGGCATTATTGGCTGAGGGAATTAAATCCCCTTGGCAGATGCCACGAGGCGGACGTTCCCAGCCTGCTCTGTCAGGAGAGAACAAGTAAAAACGCTGGAGACGCGGACTTGTAAAAAAGATGCACCAGGTTTTCTTAAAAAATAAAGTAATGAAACAAAACACTGGGCTTGGCGGAAACAGCCCCAAACCTGACAGCATACTGCCCCCTACTGCCTCCGACGGCCGTGCGCCAGAACGCCAGAACTAGCTTCCGGGTGGCCGCGGGTCAAATCCAATCCAACGTTGTAAACTGTAGTGACTTTCTAGACTTTTCTTTAACAGCAGCAGCAGCAGCAACAACAACAAAAACACCACCTTCATCAGCAGACTCTCAAGACACGCACCGCGAACCGTTTACATTTTTGCCACGTGAATCATTTGCCCATAAAAGAGAGAGGGAAAAAAATAAGACAGAATCACACAGAGAGAAAGAGAAATGTGGGGTGGGGGCGGGGGGGGGGAAGGCTCAGAGTTCCGGAAGACAAAGACTCAAATCCAGGGAACGACAGTATCAACCCTGTTTCAACGTCTACCGGGAGTCAAGAGGCCCAAGTGTTTGTTATTTTCTTTAAAAAATAAAAATGGGCCCCAGCCTTCCTACCCAACACAGCATCGTCTGCAAACCCCACACGCAGTTCCTCCCGGGGAGCCGTGAGCCGTGCTATGCTGCATGCCACATGATGGCGACATTTCCCCATACCAAGGCAGGCCAGCCAGCCTGCCACACCGGGACGGTGCCCGGCTGTGGAACCAGGTCCCCTTCCCTGCAGTGAATCAGATCCGAAAGGAAGTTATCCCGCAGCTCAGGTCCTGCGTCGCTCACCTGCCCTGCCTCCCGGAACCTTTTCCCACCGCCGGTTCAACCTGAGGTGTGGGTTCAGGTGGGCTGGGCTGCCCCTGGGCCTGGCGCTGGAGCACGGAACACAGGTACACAGGTGGTCTGGGGGTACTCCGGCCCCCACCCGCCCTTTCCACACGCCCACCCGCAGCCACGCCCCGAAGGCCTTTCCCCAACACCTGGTCCACACAGCCGTCCGTGGCAGAAAACACTGCAAATGGGTTGGAGAAAGTCTGCTCACCGTTGAGTGGGAAATAAGACACCCCTGTTCTCCTGTTATGGATCTCCTAATCTCCTCATTCTATCACCTGACACATCCTAGCTTCGTGGAAGATCAACTTCAACTGCCCACACAGTGCAGGGAAGATGTACAACCGTGCAGAAACGATCAGTTTGGGCACAACATGATAGTGCTTTTCTTCTTCTCTTCCTCTTCCTCCTCCTCTCCTCCCCCCCCTTCCTCCTTCTTCTTCTTCACAAATTCAAAACCACTTGGCTTTCTAGTCAGTACAGCTGTTGCATCAGAAGAAAATGGAAGCAAAGCAAATATGATGTATAGCCTACGAAAAGGTTTAATAATATATAAAACATATTAAATGAACCGTGTTCACTTTGATCATCATTAAAAGATACAACATGAGAAGCTGTGTTGCCACTAATAATAGACTTTCGAAATATATGCACACTCAGACTAAAGCTTTAAATTAAAAATAATGAATATTACTTATATTACTCTTCTAGATGGGATGGCAAGACTGTTATTAAATATATAAAGCAAATTAGATTGGGATTGTCAATGCTCTTTTATTAGAGTAGAAGATAAATGCTTTGTTAGGATTAAATTCATGGCAAACTTACTCTTGCAGCTGCTAATTAATAGAACAGGAGCATGGGTTGGTTAATTAAAATAGGATACCTCGGGGAATTGAAATTAATTTTGATGTCCTTATATCCTTATATCAATAAATCTCCCAGATGTTTCTTCGGCATTATAGGAAAGTGGAGAAAGGCTATTTTTTTAGCTTCACTTTGGCAAGACTGAGAGGGAGTTACCCATTTTAGATGGAATGCCATGAGGCAAATGAATGCCATTTTTCCTTAAGATGGATCTCCGTGGATACGTTAGACATTTCAGAATAAGCTTTCCGACGCTCCATTTCCATCCAGCCCTGTGTTCAAATGCCGTCCAGTTCAATTGTGACCGAGAGCGCTCGCCGTATGCCAGACATGTCCCGTCCCAGGTGAAATGAGTCCAGGGGTTCGTTTCTGCTTCTGGAGAACGCAGGTCGAGGTTAACACAGATGCCACCATAACCCACACCCTCAATAGCAACGTCGAGACGGAGCTGGGCCGCTTGGGAGTGGGGCAGGGGCTGGGCCCCCTAATTTGGGTCTCTGCACACACAAGTAGCCAGGGCCTGGTGAGGTTTACCCCGAGGACTGCATTCTCGTAGAGTGCGCTCTTCAAAACCAACAAAAAGATCTCTTTGGGTTTGAGGCCTGTGGAGGGCCTCTTCTTTATTACTGTCACAAAAATGTAACGGAGCAAAGGGTGTTTACACACTCACCATGGGTCTTCACAATCAACGAGTACACGTGCGTGCTAGCATTTATATATATATAATATATATATCTATATATATATCTATATATATATATATAAGTCTCCAGTCAGATACATCATGCAGAAACCCATCTGATATGAGCCTTTCCAGTTAATTCATCAATTTTGGTCTCCATGGGGCTAGAGAATGTCCTCTACCAGAAATGGAATGGCGAAGTATGGAATGAAACTCGGGGAAGAAAGTAAAATGTTCTTCTTTTGATCACAAAGGGTGCTGTGACCATCTTCGAGGAAGGAGGAAGCATCCGCACTCTCAGCCGCTCTGCCTGCCTTGGGCCTGAACTTGCCCTTATACCCCAGCGTCCATCCTTAGAACACGCAGGGGTCCGAGAATATGTGTAATTATCCTGAAATAGACGTCCGTCCTCGATTTCCTGCCACACACAACGTGCGCGCTGGCTCTCAATAAGCATCAGACGAGCCGTTGAATGAAACCACCCCTCTCCTCAGCCACCTTGGAGGACCTGTCGAGATGCATAATGATGGCTGTGTTCTCATGGTGTCAGTTAGACGCTGCCTCTTGTTTCTGTAAAGCCAGAGCCTCTGTCTGCTACCCGGAGGTTGATTTCCGAACAAGAAGACCGGTAGTAACGTGTGTAATCGCAAAGCTTAGAAGACTGCACAATGAATTTTTGTGAGAAGGGCAGAAAAAGAAGCACAGGGAGGCTCCAGCCAGCAAATGTTTACGCACACGCCACTATCCCAGCACTGAGTTCTAACGCATCTTCTTGTCATACCATCAATCGCTCAAAAGGCTGCAAGACTTCCTGCCCCTCTACTCTGAACTCAGACACTAATTTAAATGGGAAAGAATTTTAAAGCGTACAGCCGTCTATAATATGCGCACAAACGCCGAGTTATGTGTGTTTAAATACCCAGCAAACGAATCTTAAAACAACGGTAATGAAAGGGAAATGCAGGCAGCAGGAAGGTAACCATAGCAACGGTTTGGTTTGGTTCCTATGGTAACAGGCCATACCGCTAAGCAGCTCAAAGCGTCACAATTCCCTTTGATTGGTAGATTCTCAAAAAAAAAAAAAAAAGATGGTTTAGAAAGTGACAAGGGATTTACAAAAAGAAAAAGATTTCCCTCATGAGGAAGGAGACATTAACTATCATAATAGCACATCGATGGTTGGACACAAGACAGGCCTTTGAAATTTAATGAAACCTCCTTTTATTCCCTCATAAAGAATTGGGTGGAATATCTCAATTTATACCAGCATGAACCAGCAGGCTAAAATCCACACTTCTTATTAACTAGCCAGAGTACAGTAGGTCGCTTGGAATGCACGTTTAAAAAGCAACTTAAAAATCTATTCATTGATTTAACTTGTAGACAAACCATGAAAGATCAATAAATAATAAATGTTTTGGATGTTTCTATATTATTCAATGAGATTTAGTAAATAGAGGAATAAGTATTACAGTAAATACACACACACACATATATGTGTGTGTGTGTGTGTGTGTGTGTGTATATAAATAATACAGTGAAAAAGGAAGCAATCTAGAGTTGGGTGTGTCTGTTGCTAGTTGCAGGGACTCAACCACGCCACTTGCTCAACAACTTATTACTTTTCCCGAAGTATCAGTACTTACTAAATCAGATGTGTGGACAGCAACCCAGCCTACAAACGGCTCCAGAAGGAGACGCGGGCGTCCACGTACGCACGCATTCGCTCGAGGGTGCTTCGCCTAGGTGTTGAAAGTGTATTTACTGTTCATCATTATCTCTGTGTCAGGGGAGCTTGGCTGTTGGCCACGAGGTAGCGTCTGCAGCCACTGTCTGAAGATGCAGACAGACCTCGAGCGAGTCACAGGTGCATCCACCATAAACAGCGGCGGAGAGGAAGATGTTCAGAATGGTAAAACAAGTCGTTCATGGACAGCACTGAGCTTGCTGGAGATGCTTTTATTTTTGGTCAGTTGTGGGCCTTGAACTCAGGGCCTGGGCGCTCTCCCTGAGCTCTTCAGCTCAAGGTGAGCGCTCTACCTCTTTGAGCCACGGCGCCACTCGCGGTTTTCTGGTGGTTCGTTGAAGATCAGAGTCTCACAGACGTCCCTGCCCGGGCTGGCTTTGAACCGTGATCCTCCGATCTCAGCCTCCTGAGGAGCTAGGGCTACAGGTGTGAGCCACTCGGCGTGGCTGACTGTGATTTGATCAGCATCAATGAGGTTATTGAAAATGTGGGTTTCTCAAACTCCTCTGACTGGCCAGATGACACTTTTAAACGAAAATCACAATTAGTGTGCCTAGATCAGAGAGTACATCCTCTCCCCCCTCCCCCCCCCCCACCCCGGGGCCTGGAGGTAGCTAAGGTCACCAGACAGACACAAGAGGAAGGCAGGCATGTTAAACTATAAAACGCCAGTGGTGCATAGCTCCTTGTTTGTAGCTCGGAAATTAAATGTAATTGCTGCTCTTCAAAAAAAAAAAGAGGATGATAAATGTGCAAACACTTTGAACACATAAAGACTCCTATTTACAGCTACAAAAACCTGACCCGGGCCAGGACGCATCATCACAGGCTCCGGCAGAAGAGGCTGGGAGACATGAACAACAGACGCTTTCTGACCCGCACGTGCGTATCCCGAGACACGGAAAGGAGCGAGAGGAAACGACTCGCTTCATTCACGCGTGTTAATCTCGCACGGGGCTCCCCCTGGGCTGTAGCCACACAGGTTTGCCTTGTCCTCCCCTCAAATTCGTCCGTCCGTTGCTCTTCCCACCCTTCCTACATCCCTCTCCTCCCCCAGGGGTTTATAGTTTCCGTGGATGGGAGTCTAAGATGGTCAGGGTGCTGCACGGCCTCCTTAAGTGCTCGGTGCAGCTCCACGGCTGAGCCCGGCTTCCCTTTCCCGTGGTGTTGTCCACACAGATAAAATCGAGCCGGCCAGGCCCTGCCAAGCGCGCCTCCCAGGGCTCTGCAAGCCGGCATGAGGCAGGCAGGCAGGCAGACCGGCTTCTCAAGCTCCCTGCTTCCTC
Source organism: Dipodomys spectabilis (assembly GCF_019054845.1). NCBI lineage: Eukaryota > Metazoa > Chordata > Mammalia > Rodentia > Heteromyidae > Dipodomys > Dipodomys spectabilis. Next base: position 216,429 of record NW_024870899.1, read on the forward strand.
TCCTCTCCTCTCTCTCTCTCTCTCCCTGCTCCCCCCAGGGCAACAAGGAAAAGCTCTTCCTCCCAGCCGGGCTCCCTTTGAAGAAGAGACCCCGGGGTCTCCATGGGCTCCAAAGGTAAGAGGCCACACGGCCGGCGGACGCCGGGCTGCTCCTCGTTTGCCAGCATGCTGTGTGTGCTGTGGCGGTGGAGGCAGAAATACTTCACCAAGATGGCATGCGTTGCTTTTTGAACAGTGAAACTTTAGCACAATGATTTTCTGCCGCTCCTAGGAGACTTCCGTTAAGCGCGCGTACTTGATCTGGTGCAACGTGAAAGTTCAGATGCAAGACATGTGTATGGCTATATATACAGAGACATACGTGTGTATATGGATCTGAACACCTCTGCAGGGAGGAATGTCAGGACTCCATACATGCACACATGTATATAATTAATCAGAAGAACCGTTGTGACTAGACACACACACACAGAGATGGATTAATAAGAAAAGCTGCCCTGACCAGGTAGATCTATACACACATGTATTCTGCTTACACATATCGTACAGATGGGATTCATAAGAAAAACTGAGTAGCCAATGAGGGCCCGGCGTCTGAAGGAAACTTTTGGCACGTGAGAAGGTGTGTGTGTGTGTTGGGGTTGGTGATTGGATGGCGTTTCCACTTCCTGTTTCCTTGTGGACACGTGGGAGGCACAGGTCTCGCTGGGTCTGCGTGCGTCCTGATCACACCGCGCCCGAGTGTCCACACAGCCCCGTGTGCCCCAGACACGCACGGTCACCAGCGTACCAACCCCCAACACAGGGGGAGCGGACACAGGCGACCCGGCCTTGGGGAAACGCACAGGCTGTGACAATCACGCACCGTGGTGGTGGCTGAAGCGGGTCCGCCGGGAGCCGGCCGTGTCTGCTTTACCACCTGGAAATCTTTCCAGAGTTTCATTGTGAATTGAATACGGGAGAGTGGACCGAAGCCTCTGGGCCGGGCAGGTGGGGAGGGGTTTTTCTAGAAGAGGAAGTGGGTGAGTCCGACTAGGGTCGCTGAGACCGCAGAAACGGCACGAAACTGCTATCTGAACTTTCAGCGAGCTCTCCCCGGAACGGTGATGTGGTTTTGTCAAACTCTGCAATAATAACAAACAACCACCCTGTAAAATTTTGCACAAACCACCCAATTTCTATATCTCCTACCCCGTACCCTCCAGCCCCGATGATCTGAACAAATCATCAGAGTCTAGGCCACCATGAAAAGCTTTAGCATGAAAAAAAATCATTTGTATAACACTGGTGGAAACTTTGAATTCTACTTACAAGAGTTATCCTAAAACATATCCAGGATCCAGGATCCATCGAGAGCGTTTAGGAAAACAGACACCGCTTCATGTCAAACACAGGAAGTTCTCTGGATTTTTCTCGTTAAACTCTGCTGTCTCTTACAAATGCATCTATTTTAAATTATTTTAAAGTAGTGATACATAGGAGCTGCCTTTCAACAGAGCGGGTTTCTGAGCACTACGTGTGCTGAGCTTCCATTTTTTATTAAATCCACATTTCGTGCCGAGTAGGGTCTGGAGAAAGCGGGCAAACAGACTTTACGTCTAGAAAGAGCGAAATCATTCCTTTTTAACATAATGCATTTTATTTTATTAAAAAATGTATCTGAAGACGTAGAAGTGAAAAGCTTGAGAAGTCTTCTTTTTTTTTCTTCTATGTAAGAATGACACCGGCAGCATCTCAATGGCTTCGTTACTTTATAAGCGAAGAGCCACCGCAGCCCCGCAGCCTGTGAGGTAGAGTGGCAGAGGCCGTGAAATATTTATAGGTTAGTTATACATTTTTAAAAGAGGAGATAGGAATTCAAAGCCGGAGAGAAGCTCAAAGGAGCTCCGTCTTCCTCTGGTGGTCCGGGTCTTTGAAGGAGCTCTGACTAAAAAGGAATATTACTATCGGAATACGATTGATCTGCCGCGGAAAAGCAGTCACCACAAAGACTCGAGACTAAGCCCGGGCCAGACTTTCAGGGGAAAACGACCGTTCTACAACCTACCAGAGTGTTCAGCACGTGCTGTAGAGAGAACACTTGCCTAAGAGAATTACGGTGACCAGGAGCAAAGCGTTAGGCATCAGAAATCTCGCCAGGCAGTGGCCAGGCCTAGGAGGAGTTCGGGGTAGGGAAGGATTCGAGGTGCGTACCTCTACAGAATGGCTACCACGGACCAAAACCTAAGCCCGAGATCATCCTTTCACACACACAAGGCCCGCAGTGCCACGTAGTGCTACTTTTCTCTGCGCTTTGTGGTTCTCTAAATCTCTTGACAGATACTACTGGCACCTATATAATATAGGAACAGAATTATATTATATATAACACACACAATATACAACATATATAATATCCTAACAGATATTACCTATATAATATAGATTATATATTAACATATATACTATGTCATCATAGATAACATAATTATATCATGTTATAGCTAGTAATAACATATAACATAACATAAGATATAATCACATATGATATAATTTATCACGATATAAATATAATAATAACGTAATGACAATGTTAATATAACAACATAATATAGAATATAATAACATATTATACTAACAATAATATAATATAAATTGATATAATGTATAATAGAATAATATATAACAACATAATATATATGAGAATATATAATATATATTAATAATATATAATATGAGAATATAATATATAACATATATTACATGCAATATAGAATATAATAACATATATTCGATATTAATAGCTATTACCTATGAACATATATGTTAGTATTATATATTAACATGCCATATGTTAATATATTATCTATAACAGACATTACCTGTGCACACATGCATGCGTGTGTGTGCGTGTGTGTGGGGGGGGTGTATTTCCTAAAGTCATGCATTTTGGGTTTTTCTTGCTCCTTTCTCTCCTGCTTAGTGTATCAAACGTGCGGACAGTGTGAGGGTAGAGGGCAGTCGCTAGCATCTGAATGAGGAGGGAGGCATGCTGTGAGGAGGATCCCATGGGAGGGCATGACTTTAAGTGGGCCTCCACACCTCTGTTCCCTTGTAGATGGAAAGAACCAGAAGCGGCGAGGTCCCCCTGGTCCCCTTCCCGGAGCTCCGGACCCTGACGGAGGCCCTCGGGTCTCCTCTGCCAGCCGGGAGGCTCCCGCCCCAGACGGCTCCCTGCCAGCCACGGCCCCGCTTCCTCCAGGTCTGGAATATTTAAGCCAGGTACGGAATGTTTGTCCTCTCCCTGGAGACTGACACAGACCCGTTCCCCGCGTCTCCACTGAGCTCCAAAGGCTGTCGATCAAGGGGCGCGATGAGCCGGGAAATGACAGAGTCTCCCTGATGTTTGGGTCTCTGACGGGGGAAGGACCCTTGTTCTCTTCTTTGGCATTCACTACGCACTTGCTACGGTGAGGGCCAGGGCTAAGTTTCACATCCAGCTCTCCTGCATTCTATTATTGGCTCCAGGTGGCAGCAGATGTGTTCTGGAGGAATTGTCTCATTTCCTAAGTCATCACCCAGAGCCACCTAAACAGCATTGCTCAAGGCGTAGGGAAGACGTAAAACCCACAAACATCCCAAAGCCTAGTGGAACAGCAACCACCAAGGGAAAAAAAAAATAACAAGAGTACAAGGTTGTGTACAAAGGCCAGGAAGACACACCGCAAAGTGTGCTGCTGTGTGTCAAGGTGTGGGGCGCTCAGATGAGCGATGACACTGAGCTCTTCCCCTGATTTCAACCCCAGGAAAGAGGGGTGGGCGGGGGAGGGGATCCAAGGGAAAGCAAGGGGCGGGTAGGACTTTCTTCTGACTCTGGTCGGTCTCTGGACAATTTGCTTGACGGGTGTAGAAGCTACTCTAGGTCATGGCGGAGTAGTTCATGCCTTATCATGAATCAATCAGCGTGAGTTATCAGCTGAATTTCATGGCTACACACACTCATATACACATTCACAAACATACACATATATGTACGTACATAGTTGCTTTAGTAGGTGGTATGTTTTTTGGTTTTTTTGTTGGTTGTGGGGCTTGAACTCAGGGCCTGGGCACTGTCCTTCAGTTCTTCAGCTCAAGGCAAGCGCTCTACCGCTTGAGCCACAGCGCCGCTTCCAGTTTGGTTCATGAGAGATCGGAGTCTCAGGGACTTTCCTGCCTGGGCTGGCTTTGAACTGCGATCCTCAGATCTCAGCCTCCTGAGTAGCTAGGATGACAGGCGTGAGCCACTGGCGCCCGGCTTCTTTGCGGTTTTATTCAACAAGGAATCAGTATATGCTTACACTAACTTTGAGACGTTGGCACATGTCAGAACCTACCATGCATTTGTCTTTAGAGACCAGAGAGCTGAGGAAGATGGATACAAGGGCCGGGTCAGGTAACCCACGGGCCTTGAACCTGCAAGAGGATCAAAGGGCGGACCAGAGCCCATTAGCCTCTACGCAGCTGTTGGGGGAACACGTTCAGACAAGGTTCTACTGAGTATCAGCTGACCCAGCCGGGCCTGAGGGATGGGGGCCACACATGGCCACCGCTCCACCGTCCTCTGTCCGTGAGAGAAGGCAAACCCAGGGCAGGAGCCACTGGACAAGCATCGACCCACAGAACAGTCACCAAAGAGAGAGAGATACCAACTCGCTGCCACCACCTCCTCTTAACGTGGGGTAATGTGAGATAGGAAGGTAGACAGACAGACAGACAGACAGACAGACAGATGAAAGAGATGAGAGATAGATAGACAGACAGACAGACAGATAGAGATGGTAGGTAGATAGATGTAGATAGGTGGAAAGAGATGATAGATTGAAAGATGATAGATAGAGATGAATGATAGATAGATAGATAGATCGATAGATAGATAGATAGATCGATAGATAACTAGGTGGAGAGAGATGATATATAAATATATTATACATATTATATATTAACATATGTTTATACATTAACATATGTATAAACATATATATAAGTTTTTTATTTTTTTTGTTCCCCGAAAACAAAGCATGCCCCAATTAGTTAAACGTTTAACTTCTAAGGCGAAGGCTGACCGACTTCACACGCAAAGAATGCGCATTTGTTTCAAACCAGTGTACATACGTTAAAAAGTCTGGGAGATTTGTTCAAGAGTACTTTATTGTCACCAGCCCGTGAGGGAGACACGCTCTCGAATGAGGTTTTAGGGCATGCGTGTTGAACTCAAAAGGCCCTGAAAGAATTTTGTGAAATAAAACCAGAAGCAGTTTTCAACCATAGTACATCCTGCAGGGAAATCCTTAAACGTTTAGCCGATTCTTTAAATGTCCACTCTATGAATCGTCTACTGAGAACAGTAGTTTCAGAAACAATTTGGAATTCATCATCCACACATACAATGTAGGTTAAATCGACGGGTAAAAATAACTGATTCTGACTAGGTTTGATTTTCGTGTTGATAATAACACACATCTTCTGGTGGTGTTCAGGGAATTATTCCTACTAAGCAAGAGGGATAAGTTGACGTCGTGTGTGTGTGTGTGTGTGTGTGTGTGTGTGTGTGTGTGTGTGTGTGTGTGCACTATTCATTTGGAATTGCCGTGTTAAACGAAGCAAACCGACAAACACCTCAAAACCCAAACCCTCCAATCCAGGCTTGACCAAAGGGAGAGAAGAAATCGAGTCAGATCGCAGAGGCAAACGACTTCAGAACCAAACAAACCAAACAAAAACCAGGTTGGATGCTCTGTGGATTATAAAATGTTCAGCTGTTCAAAACCATGTCAATGTATAACACAAAGGCCAAGTCATCTAACGTCACATAGCTTGGCGATTAGGTGAAGAATACTAGCTCTAAAGTTCTGGAAATGCACTGACTTAATATTCTCGATTTCTCTGAACACGTGGTGCTGTAATACTTTTGATTTCTCTAACAATCTGCTGGCAGGATACTTCGGATTGCTCTGCAATGTGGTGACGTGACACTTTCTATTTTCTTTAACAGTTAGACCTGATCATCATTCACCAGCAGGTGGAGATTCTTGGAAGTAAGTATGTGACATTCTGTACTTTCTATAACCGTTGAAACATTTCAATAGTCACAAGTTCCTTCACATCCAAATGTGTTATAAATAAGAAAGTCAGAGGCTGGGAAGGTGGCTCAGTGGTAGAGTACTTGCCTAGCAGGCATGAAGCCTTGAATTCGATTCCTCAACACCACATATACAGAAAAAGCCAGAAGTGGTGCTGTGGCTCAAGTGGTAGAGTGCTAGCCTTGAGCAAAAGAAGCTCAGGAACAGAGCCCAGGCCCTGAGTTCAAGCCCAGGACTGACAAAAAAAAAAAAAAAGAAAAGAAAAGGAAGGAAGAAAAGAAGGAAGGAAGGAAAGAAAGAAGGAAGGAAGGAAGGAAGGAAGGAAGGAAGGAAGGAAGGAAGGAAGGAAGGAAGGAAGGAAGGAGAAAGAAAGAAAGTCCAATGTGTGTGAGAAAATTAGATTAAAAAATTTGATTTCTTTTTTTAAAAGCAAAGAATAGAATTATTATTCATGTAAAAGTATAAAACTCCCTCTAGTAGGTGTTGCTACGACTATCCAAGTCCTAGAACATGACCCTTAATCTTAGAAAGAATGAAAGGTTAAACATTATCTATCTCAATGACGCTAGTAATTTTACACTTTGCCGGGGGTTGAACTTGGGGCTGGGCAGGCGCTCTACCACTTAAATGGCGCCAGCCCCATTTAAGCCCTGGTTACTTTGCCTTGTGCTGAAGTTGTAGCTCAAGTGCTACACCACCTGCTTCGTGAGTTCAAATCCCAGCACAAAAGAAAGAAAGAAAGAAAGAAAGAAAGAAAGAAAGAAAGAAAGAAAGAAAGAAAGAAAGAAAGAAAGAAAGAAAGAAAGAAAGAAAGAAAGAAAGAAAGAAAGAAAGAAAGGAAGAAAGAAAGGAAGGAAGCGCAGATACTCATGAAGGCCCTCTAAAGTGTGTTCGGTTCTTCTTCTCCATCAGTGATCCTTGGCACCGAGACCTCCAACAAATACGAGATTAAAAACAGCTCAGGGCAAAGGATTTACTTCGCGGTGGAGGAGAGCCTGTGCTTCAACCGGAACGTGTGCTCCACGCTGCGCTCCTGCAGCGTGCGAGTCTCTGACAACGCCGGCCGGGAGGTGCTCACGGTGCACCGGCCGCTGCGCTGCAGCAGCTGCTGCTGCCCCTGCTACCTGCAAGAGGTGGGTCCCGTTCCCCAGACCCTCGAGACAGAAACACCAGTGAGCAGGGGTTCCAGGGCCCGGCCTTCCGGTGGGAGCCTGGGGCAGCCGGCTTTCCCCTCTGGGAATCAGCCTGTTGCTCTTCGAGACAAGAGAACAGCTGGTTTGCTGTCCTGCAAAGAGAGGGGAAAAAAACGGTCGTGGTCGTTGAATAATTAGTTTAAAAAATTCTGTTTCAGTGGTTAAACAGGGAGGCTGCAGCGAGAGATGGCTGTGACTCAGTGCTGGGTGGAGAGAGACGCTGCAGAAGGCTGGCCGAAAGGGACAGGCAAGGGAGGCGGCGTGGGAGGTGGCCCTGTCTGTTGAGGGAAGTGGGCCGGGACTTGTACCACCTGGCGTCAGACGTGGCTATGCGGTGACTCTGCCTCTCACAAAAGATGCTGGGAATCGTGAAAAAGATCACTGCTCCACATGGTTGAAAGCACTTACCCATCCATCCATCCACCATCCATCCATCCATCATCTATATCTATCCATCCATCCATCCATCCATCCATCCATCATCCATCCATCCATCATCCATCTATCATCTATATCCATCCATCCATCCATCTATCCATCTATCATCTATGTCTATCCATCCATCCATCTATGTCTATCCATCCATCCATCATCCATCCATCCATCCATCTATGTCTATCCATCCATCCATCATCCATCCATTTATTCATCAATCTATCCATCCATCCATCCCTCCATCCATCATCTATCTATCAATCCATCCATCATCCATCCATCATCTATATCTATCCATCCATCCATCATCCATCCATTTATTCTATTTATCCATCCATCCATCTTCCATTCATCATCTATCTATCCATCCATCCATTTATTCTTCTATCCATCCATCTGTCTACTATCCTTCTATCCATCCATCCATCTACTATCTTCTATCCATCATCTATCCTTTTATCTATCCATCCATCTATCCTTCTGTCTATCCATCTATCCATTTATTTATCTATCAGACCATCTATCTACTATCCTTCTATCCATCCATCATCTATCTATCCATCTCTGTGTCAGACTTCTGTATGTATATCTAACCTATCTTTTATCTACCTATATCATCTATCTCTTTCAGCCATCCACCTATCATTTATCTCCCCTATCTATTATTTCTCTCTCTCTACCGTTTATCTATCATCTATCATTTATCTATCTCTATCTCACTCTATCTACCCGTCTATCTCTATCATCTATCAGTTTGTCTGTCTATCTCTATCTATCTGTTTATATCATCTAGCTAGCTAGCTCTCTCATCTAGCTCTCTCTATCTGTATCATCTATCTATAT